>NC_068370.1:12911126-13041126 GCF_020536995.1 Dreissena polymorpha | reverse complement strand
AGGGTATATTTTAACTGGAAAAATATGGACTTGTTCAATGTGTTTCGTATTTAACTAAATTTCATTAAATGTATTTATAAACAACAGTACAATATTTGGAAAAGTCTAAAAAATATATAAGCATAAAACATTGACTAAAGAAGTATGCCCAACGCGCGATCGAATCTGGAACCTGAAGAAGTAATAAGCAACGCTCCACCTTATTATATGTTCTGAAAACGTTTGGAGTGACAGTCGAGAACGTAATTTAGACGAAATAATCAAAGTTCATTACTGTTCTCCTACCTAAGTTATTATTTTATTGTTATTTATTATAAAACCATTATTGATGGTGGTGGGAACTGCTATCCAATCGGTATTCAATATAATACTAAGACAATTATGTAACATTTAATTTATTTTTTGAATATTTATTTACATGGACAAACAACTCATTGCGACGCAAAAAGGAAACAACAAGATATAGTTTAGACAGGCAAACAAATTAAACTATGAAACTACAGAAATTGTTAAAGTAGTTTGTTATACTTTACTACATTATTACGACATTATTTAATTTGCATGTGATTAGTTAAATAAATACGAAACTGTGGTAATCGTACAAACAAACGTTTGTTATCACTTAGTAAAAACGAGGAGATCCTTTAAAATATACACAGCAATAAGACCATCAATCTGTCGGATGCATGCCAATGTTCCCATTACTGGAGGAGCCCTGGTTGCCATTAGCCGGTGTATATAGGTGATACAATAGGGGTCCTCCAAATTCGTTTCCAGTGTAGACTAACAATATTTGTTTTGTTTTGTTGTTGTGTAAGTAACCTTTACAGGATCAAGAATATTTTAGCTCAATTAAATTGTATTTAGGTTTACATAAGTATATATGACAATAAAACATCAATACAACATTATGTATGCCTGTCTTTTAAGTGCGGGTGTGTGATCTAATAAATAAATGTAAAGATTGAAATTTATGCAAGAAAAAAAACTTTGAAATACGAAAGTAAAATGAAGTCTGCCGCTGAAATGTGTAGTTTTTGTAAAACATATTGAAGTGTTCTCAATATACAAAAAACAACAAGAGATGTGTTTGTCAGAAACACAATGCCTCCTTCTGCGCCGCTTTGAAGCCATATATTTGACCTTTGACCTTAAAGGATGACCTTGACCTTTCGTCACTCAAAATGTGCCGCTCCATGAGATACACATGCATGTCAAACATCAAGTTGCTATCTGAAGCGACATAGAAGTTATGAGCATTTTCGAAACCTAAATGCGAAACCTAAATGCAAAGTGTGACGGAAAGACAGACAGACGGTCCGATCACTATATGCCCTCCTTCGGGGGCATAATTATGTTGATTTTCAGATTCCTTATTCATATCGGAATATGATAGTGTATGATTGGAATGCTTTAGAACAGTATTCAAAATACTGATACGTTTTGACAGTTCAAGTTTGTTTTCAATTAAAGGACATACTAGTATATCAAAAAGTCCAGTGAGCACACTGATCTTTGCGATTGTAAATTAAGTATTTTATATGGATATGTTCTGTAAAGTTGTCAGGATTTCTTCTTTAATTTATTAGCCCCGCATTATTTTTTTTTTTAATTAACTTATTTCCAAAAATTTGTATATTTTCTTTTGAAAATACTAAACAAGTAATTTAAATCGGACTAGGTTTTGTTGTTGTTGTTTTTTTTTTGTTTTTTTTTTTGGGATTGTGATATGTGAATTAGAAACGATCTATCATGGTCTGATCTTAGTTCAGATACGATTGGCGTTGTATCAGTTATTGAAATATGCTTGCAAAAATCTTTAGTGCATAAAAGACAGCTTTTCTTGCATTTAGGGCATTAATATACTATGCCGATATTTTATCGAGCTTTAATACACTTCCTTGCATTATGATTGTAGTTGCGATGCCCTAAACGATTGACTTGTTTGATTTAATTATTTATTTTTTATTTTTTAGCAGTCACATAAACAACCAAGCAATGTAATATGGAATTTTTACACCCATTCTTGCTGCTTCTTCCTGTATTTGCGCGATTATTATCTTAAATATTAACTTAATGACGCTATATTCTTAAATCTTTTTCAAAAAAGAAGGAATATAGTTGACACTTGTTTGTAGTTTCATTTGATCGTTCGTCAAAAAGTTGTAACTCTGTTGCTATGGTATCTTCAATACCATTGAGTAGTTAAATTGTAATTAAATTGAATGCGTTTTAATTCCCTTTTATTATTGTTTAATTTGAGTTACAATGCTATGATGTTAAATTTTATTTACACTTAAATGTATTATGAATATTGCTTGGCCAAGTGTGAGGTTGAGCGCTCTATAACCGGTTTAAACCCCCAATGCTTTGCATTGACCGTTCCAAGGCGGTGACCCCAGCTTTATTCATATTGTGTGTTTATGTTGGTTTGTATTGTGCTGTATTGTGCTGTTTTGTACTGTTTGGGCAATTGGTCACTTGCCTTAAATAAAGGACCAACTAATTGTTTATAATGAGAATTCAATACTGCTCCAGCAGCTGGAGTTTATATCTTTATATTGACAGTATTTGACGATTCGTAGTATAAATTAATAATAAATGTACCCAAATGTTATCATTCGAGCGACAATGAGATGCACTCATTTCCGATTTGGGTCACAGATATACAATAATAGAGAACATAGTTATTTTTGCTATTATAACGATAGTAAAATGTAATAGCTGCAACCAATGTAACATACTTACATACCTACAATAAACTGCGATTAAGCCGTGAACGCAAAACATGATGAAACGTAACATATCGTTACATTTCATGATTGAAGCCATTTGGATAAATGTTATTTAAGTTGGCATGGTTTCTATTAAAAACAAGAGGGCCAAGATGGCCCTAGTTCGCTCACCTGAGAAGAGTGTGTTCATTGAATTTTTACCAAATGTATTGGGCTTTTTGTAAAACTTGCATGTCTGCATTTGGGCTGTCAGTTGTTATGGCAGTCATTGTGTGAATATGAATATATTAGTCAATGTGACTTTGACTTTTGACCTTGGTTTCTTGAGTTGTCATCTGGACACCATTTTACAGTGTTGAGTCATTGTTATTAAGACGTTTGACCTAGTGACTTGAACAGTATGTTGGCCATCTGCCAGTCATGATCAATGTAACTATGAAGATCATGATTCTAGGTGTAAGCATTGTCAGTCAATATCAAGAAACAATTTTATTGTTTTGAGTCACTGTGATGTTGATCTTTGATGTAGTGATTTGAAATTCAAAAGGGGTATTTTTTTAATCATGATCAATGTACATATGAAGTCTTTATCCTAGGTGAAAGTGTTTTTGAGTTATTATTTGAAAACCATTTTTCTAAGTTGAGTTACCGTAACCTTGACCTTTGACCTAGTAACCTGAAAATCAATAAGGGTCATCTGCAAGTCATGATCAATGTACCTATGAAATGTCATGATCCTAAGCATAAGCGTTCTTGAGTTATCATACGGAAACCATTTTACGTTTTCGGGTTACCTTGATCTTGACCTTTCACCTAACGACCTGAAAATCAATAGGGGTCATCTGTGAGTCATGATCAATGTACCTATGAACTTTCATGATCTTAGGCATAAGCGTTCTTGAGCTTTCATCCGGAAACCATTTTAATGTTTCGGGTCACCGTGACCTTGACCTTTGATCTAGTGACCTGAAAATCAAGAGGGGTCATCTGTGAGTCACGATGAATGTACCTATGAAGTTTCATGATCCTAGGCATAAACCTTCTTGAGTTATCATCCAGAAACCATTTTACTATTTCGGGTCACAGTGACCTTGACCTTTGACTTAGTGACCTCAAAATCAATAGGGGTCATCTGCGAATCATGATCAATGTACCTATGAAGTTTCATGATCCTAGGCATAAGCGTTCTTGAGTTATCATCCGGAAACCATTTTACTATTTCGGGTCAGCGTGACCTTGACCTTTGACCTAGTGACCTCAAAATCAATAGGGTCATCTCCGAGTCATGATCAATGTACCCATGAAGTTTCATGATCCTAGGCCTAAGCGTTCTTGACTTATCATTCGGAAACCATCTGGTGGACAGACATACGGACCGTTATGAGCAAAACAATATACCCCCTCTTCTTCGAAGGGGGCATAAAAATGTTACTACCATAGTGTTCGATCACAAGGTTTGATCGAAACCATTTTTGAACTCAACTCTTTTATCAAAGAAACAAATGTTCTGACCAAATTTCATGAAAATTGGGCCAAAAATGTAACTTCTAGAGTGTTAACGTTTTCACTATATACATAACGAGAAAAATGCCCCGCCCACTGGCGGTCATGTTTTTTCACCGATCCGAACCATTGTCGAACTCGTCCAAGATATCAATAAAACCAATGTTTTGACCAACTTTCATGATGATTGGGCAAAATTGTGACTTCTAGAGTGTTAACAAGGTTTCTCTATAGCCAAATAGGGAAAACTGCCACTATATACATATAGAGAAAAATGCCCCGCCTACTGGCGGCCATGTCTTTTCACCGATCTGGACCATTTTCGAACTCGTCCGAGATATCAAAAAAGCAAAGTTTTGACCAACTTTCATGATGATTGGACAAAAATTGTGACTTCTAGAGTGTTTACAAGGTTGCTCTATAGCCGAATAGGGAAAACTGCCACTGTATACATATAGAGAAAAATGCCCCGCCCACTGGCGGCCATGTTTTTTCACCGTTCTGGACCATTTTCGAACTCGTCCGAGATGTCAATTAAATCAATGTTTTAACCACCTTTCATGATGATTGGGCAAAAATTGTGACTTCTAGAGTCTTTACATGGTTTCTCTATAGCCAAATAAGAAAAACTGCCCCGCCCACTGGCGGCCATGTTTTTCAACAGACCGGAATCACTTTTGAACTCAATCAAGATATCATTAAGACAAACATTTTGACAAAGTTACATGAAGATTGAACATAAATTGTGGCTTGAACAGTGTTTACAATGTTTTTCTTTTTTTGACCTAGTGACCTAGTTTTTAACCCGGCACAACCCAATTTCGAACTCGGCCGAGATTTTATTGGGGCAAAGCTTCTGACCAAGTTTCATGATGTTGGGACACGAAATGTGGCCTCTAGAGTGTTAACGAGCAAATGTTAACGGACGGACGTACGACGGACAAAGACCGGTCAGAAAAGCTCACCTGAGCAATCAGGTGAGCTAAAAACGCACCAGACCTCGTCTTAATCAAAATCTTTTGTGGCTTATTGATGAATTTCGTGTACGTGTTAGCGTTGAATTTTACTACCTGAGATGTGAATGATTGATATCATACCGATGAAAACTATTTGCGGAATAAATTTCTCAGGAGGTAATGACACCCGCATTAAACGCTATTCTCCAAATAATAAAAAAATATTTGATTGCACGCATTGCGTTTTGGCAAAACACTCACCTGTTGTAGTACATATAAATGTATGTGTGTGTGTGTGTATGCTATTGTTTATGGTTTCTTCGGCGGTTTCATGTGGTAATGATGCAAATACTAGTAAAAAATAGTGTAAAAAATAACCACATTGACTGATAAATGGATTAAGTTTTTGTTGTTTTTACACGGTGTGAAAAAAACAAGGCATTATGAAAGACCGATTTCCAAAAAAATAAATATAACGGCTACTAAGATTTAGTCAGGGCAATAACGTGTTAGTATAAGTCTTGCATATTATGATGTTAAATTAATCTAAAATTTCAACTGTATAACTGCACTACTAACCTGATCAACATTGCTACTTCCTGATGATCGGAGTTGTGACAAGATATCCGCTCAACCCTATATAAGGTTATTACTTACATTTAGAAATAAGATAGAAGGCGAAACAATTGTTCAAAACAATCAAACATGTGATAATAAGAGATAACATTCGCGAGTTGCGGATTTTGTTATATACGGCGACTCGATAAAGGTTTATGACTGCCACAATATCTCCTGCCGGCAAATACTCTGAAGCCGGATATTGGTAAAAGCGTATCCGCTTCCGGTTCGGAAACACACAAAGGCGCGTTCAAGTATATGTTTTTGTTTTATTTATTCCTATGACATTTGATAAATGATCTGAAGCAGCCTTTCGTTTTTACTTTGACTAAAACGATATTATCAAAGAATGGTCCGGCAATGTTACCGGACAAACAGAACATCGAAAACTAAGCAGACATTTATATTATACCAGATTTTAAAACACCTACACTTACAAAAACAAATAAGTCTCTTCTCCAGGTTATTTGGTTTTAAATTGTAAGCAGACATGATATTGCAAGATGTAATCTGGTTAGAAGTAATTCCTTTTAGAAACGGGAGAAATTCGTGACCATGTTGAGAGACATTTGTTATGTTTTGCCCAACGCTAGATTAACAAAATGCTATACCACCAGTCAAGATTGTCATTCTTGCTGTGCATTTTTATGGTGTCATGTGAATTGAACAACACTGAATGCCAATTTTGTTATGTATTACCTTAAAAAAAACATAAAGTAATGCAAACTGATATTTAACCTTGTGATGTGTCAAGACTGTCGTTCAATCGTTCAACATTTAAATGTATCGTAAGATTGAAACAAGTCTAGACTGAATACTAATGTAGTTATTTATTACTCAAAACTAGAGCAAATCTTTATGCAAACATTTTTTAATTCGTAAAAATATTACTTGCTGTGTGTTTATGCGATTCTCTTAAGTGTCTCTAGGGATTTGTTATTCCCTTATTCGATGCTATAGCAGTGGGGTCTACGACGATTGTTTCGCTCAAAAAAAATACTCTGGACGACTGGCGTCCCTTACTTTGTTATTATTGCCAGTTTCACAAGCAAAAAATAATTATTTATATATATTGCATTTTTACGGACACTTTTATACAGGTCTGAAAATTACGATGTTTAATATTGGATTTTTATGAGTGGACTTGCCAGTCTACGCAACTGACGTCAAAAAGTGTTGTTATGTTCCCTAACATAAACATATCACACATATTATGGCAAAGTACAAAAGATGGCCGGGTAACAGATAAATATTGCTCACTGTTATAACTTTTAGAAACTCGAGCTTTGTCACAGACGTGGCGAATACCCCCACATGCCGCATAGACACAGAATATTTTGCATCTTGTCTTCACATAAAACAGCGGAAACCATGCTGAATGTTTAAAACGCACTAAGTGACCCCGGGACCTAGTTTTTGACCCGGCATGACCCATATTCGAACTTGACCTAACCATCATCAGATACAACATCTGACCAAGTTTGGTGAAGAGCGAATGAAAACAACTTGAATTAGAGAGCGGACACTAAATACGAACCGACTGACAGACAGACCGACCGACAGACAAGCTCACTCCTATATACCCCCTAAACTTCGTTTGTGGTGGTATAATTACTTAATACGTATGTACATTGAGTCATTTGACGGTAAACACTTACTGAATAATTGCATATCGAATAAACAAACAAGTATTTTGAAATTAAAAGTGCATTACTGTTTAAATAATGACATAACATTATGTACTATGAAGTGTGTTCTAAAACGTCCTGTATTGTGTTATAAACTAAATACCTGTAAATCACAGCTGTCCTATTATTTCAATTAAGAGAAGATCCGGGAAATCATATTTCGATTAAATCTTACGCATGACTGATAACTTTCTAATGACACGGCAGTTTAAATGAACTAAGATATGTTATCAACACGAAACCAATCGAAAGCCACCATATTTGTTAATTTATCCTGCCACATGCCTTTAAGTCAGTCCGATAACCAGGTAACCTAATATCCTAAAAGATATTAGTCTAGATGACCACGTGACCTCGAATATCCGTCAGTTGCTGTCCGCGCATGCGCACGCCTGTACTATTTTCTATTTATAAAATATACTTGTTTTCAATTTAAAAAAATCAACATACGTGTAAAGTACTGTTTGTTTAAAAATTATTATTTTAACAGCATAATTTTGTCTTTGTGCATTGAATTAATAACGATTGACTCGATTTCTGTGTTGTTTAACAAGACGGAAGCTAGCCTAAGCGCTTTGCATGACGTGACGTCACAATGTTTTTGCTGCGGCGTGTTTTTTCCCATATTAAATATTTAAACACTACTGGAAAACTATATATTTTAGAAACATTTCAACAAATGATGTAAATGTGACAGGATAAATAGAATAATAGATTAGTGACGTGGATGGAGAATGGTTATCTGGCTCGTCGGAGGATCTTATCGGGTGAGCCGATAACTTCCTCCGACTTGCCAGATAACCATTCTCCATCCACGTCACCAACCTATTATTCTCTATATATTGTGCATAACTGGTTGCATTCAAAGACGATAATATTGAAGATACATCGAAACAAAACGTATACATTGATAATTTGCTGATGATGATAGCGTATAAATATGATATTGTCTGTTATTTTAATATAACATATCATAGTGGTTTCAATCAGGTTTTCAGAACCTTTTTCTTCAAACGTCTTTTCGTCCTGCAACACTTGCCAGAATTTATTTAAACTTAACATGAATTATCCTTGGCTAATCCCCTTTTAAACTGTGTTAAAATCAATCCGGTCCATAACATCTGTAATTCTATAGAGAATCACTCAGCAATTAAAACTTGGAAACTCGCCTTCTTTTCACAAGGTTCATGGGTTCAAATTTTAGCGTGCAATATCAAATAGCGGCACCTTGCAACGATTGTTGATTTCAAAACTAAGCAATCACCATTGATTAAATGGTAAATATGATCCCATACATTAAATAATTTTAAAACGCGTCTTGTCAGTACTCACAAGTTCAAACGTTTTGGTATTTGTCATAAACACATTTAAAATAACACTATAAGATCATTAGACCCATGGTCCCCAGAATCCCCCATGCTTGGCAGGGTCAGCCAAAGGGTCGTCGTCTGGGTATATGCAGGGAACCGCTGTGCTCTGGTAATACTGCAGACGATCGAGCATCTTCTTAACAATTACTGGTTCCTGGCCCGACATGTCGTTGTACTCGTTTGGATCCTTTGCGATGTTGAAGAGCCACAGGTTTTTTACGTCTGTTTGTGGGGGGTGTCCCTCTTTGATGGTTATTGCCACCTTGCTAAGTGTTGGCGGAGGAATCCAACTACTGTTTCCTGATTGATTAAAAATATTATTTTATATGATATATTTAATTAAACATCAACTGTATTTTAGTTGGTTCGACGTCACCGCAATAGACAGGTAAGGTTTCCTCGAGGTACTCGGGTTTACCCATACAGCAAAAAAACCTTCCTTAAACAGAGTTATAATGGGTTTATTTCAATATTGCATTATAAGATTAGGGACCGACATTTAAAAAAAATGATTATCTGTTAATGTAGTATTAATGACTATACGATTTGTTCTTGTTAGGTAGATTGTCGAATTATTGATGCTCGAAATATAGAAGTTACATTGCCCTAAATTTTACCTCTTTGTAAGATATTAAGATATTTGCAAATACCTTTATTTCAACTTTGACTTTAAATTGAGACCTTTACCTTATAGCCACACACCTTGAAATTAAATACATGGCAAAGCAAATTTAAGTATAAATAAGAAACATATTTTATCTATGCCAATTAGAATATTCTGGTGGTTACAAGGTAGAAACCCGTCTCTTTTGCGCTTTAAAACTTGCAAATAATCGCGTTTGTCGAAATGGAAGTATACGTCTAGAAATCCTACTTTCGGTTTTAAATGCGGAACCGTTTAAAAAATAATAAATTACTTGCTAACTAGGCTATAGACTAAATTTTATCTATGCCAATTAGAATATATCTGGTTGTTACAAGGTAGAAATCCGTCTTCTTTTTGCCTTAAAACGTAAAAATAATCGCGTTTGTCGAAATGTTTTATCGGTATAGAAATCCTACTTTCGGTTTTAAACTTAAAACAAATTAATAAATTACTTGCTAACTAGGCTATAGACTTAATGAGGATTTTGCACACTTTCAAATTGCATATATATGTATTGATTAACATGTATTGCATTTCAAGGTGTGTGGCTTTATACTCATTGACTTTCTGCATGCAACAGGACGTCTCATCCCGCTGATCACTTCTGACAAGTTATTTAAAAATTGAACCATGCGTTTTGAACTGATTTACTAAATTGGAATGAATGAACATTATATCGAAATGTAATCTTGACAGGAAACTAAGGGACCTGTCTCTTTTGTGCGATGCTTTGCCTCATCATGCCAATCACTTGTGCCGTGTGTGTATCAGGTCCTACTGGCCTCTTCACGAGGTCTTTGTAGCCCGACCTGGAATCCCTTGTGCCATGTTGTTTGAAGATTCATGTATTATGGACAAAGTAAAGCTATGAACACACTGTTAAGGACTTATTCCTGTAATTGGGTCTTTGACTTTGAATTTTGACCTTGACCTTTGAAATAATCAGTTTCATACAAAAGATACCATGACTTATTATGCCAAAAGTTATTTCAAAATCCATGTAGCTGGACAATCTTATGCATGGGACAAAATGCTTGAACTAAATTTCCATAAGAATCCTTAAACCTATATTATGACATTTATCTTAGACATTTATCTTAGCATTTTTACGCAACATTGATCATTATCAATTTCAAGACACCAACCTCAGTTTTCTGCATGTGTGCTGTTTGTGTAATTTTGTGCTGGGACAGATTGCACATTGTATTTATCAATCCTGGATCGCATGTGACGATTTGTTCACAAAATATGTAGTGATAATGATTAACAGTTTGACATATTAGTCCATAGCTGTCACCCTAAACCAGTGTTTACCAAGTCATTAAGGGTGGCACGATTTACCTATATAGCCAAATACACCTTAAAAATACCCAAATACTCATAACCCTAACCATATCTTAATGAAAATATGGACAAACATGCCATAATGTGTCAAAATTATGAGTATTTGGGTATTTTGAGCATATTTGGGTGTATTTGGGGGCGTATTTGGGTGTATTTGGGTAAATCGTACTGACCGTCATAAAGGCTTGATTTAAACCTTGATGTATTACCTGGATCGCCCGTAATGATTTTCCAGTCTCCCATGCGCAGTGCGGCCCGGATAGATGTATCGAAGGTCCCGTTAAACACTGGGCTCCCAGACGGAGGGGTCAGGGGGTCGATGTTGTGCAGGAGCTCCGTACGGGGGCTATTGTCTCCGTTGCTGCAAGTGGTAAACCAGAGACTCAATTGCTCCACCAATCGAATTTATTCTAGTCTATTAGTGGCCTTGTTACACAACGTTAGAGCACATCATAAATGACAATAGGTAAACATGGTTGTTTATACATGATTTTATTGCACTGAAATTTGATTTAATCAATAAAAATTGAAATACTTCAACTACTCTGGTCAAACTTAAAATTTATTTTGTGAAAGATTTGTACGGTGCACGCTGCTTGTTCTAATTTTTTTGTCAATGCCTTAATTTCTTACTTTTATTTTTAAATTAAGAAATCAAGAGGAAACAAATAATCTTTAATATGAGACAATAGTTGCAAAAATATTATTTAAAATAGAACATTAGCATTTTGAATTATTAAATAAGAAATAGATACAGTTGATAAAATCTTGCAAGGACTGGATACATGGGGTAAACATGGCAATAATTTAAAACTAGAGCTTTGTCACAGACGTGAGGTATACCCCCACATGCTGCATTGACACAGAATATTTTGAATGCTGCCTTCACAAAACAAAAGAAGCGAATGTATGGCGATTTTTAAGAATTATTATGCCATTATCATTTACGGCTATTTTTACTATTGAACTCTTGAATTCTTTCGCATGACACGCCGTCCAATGACTGTGAACAAAATAAATGTACAAAGTCATTTTATATCTCACAATTAATGACAAAGTTATGGCCCGAACAGGCTCATTTATGGCCATTTTTGACCTTTGAACTCAAAGTGTGACCTTGGAGAAATCAACGTACTTCTTTCGGATGACACACCGTCCAATGATTGTTGACAAATGTATCCAGTAATTTTAAAATCTCACAATGACTGACATAGTTGTGGCCCAGACAAGATCATTTATGGCCTTATTTGACATTTGAACTCAAAGTGTGACCTTGACCTTGGAGATATCGACGTAATTCTTTCGCATTACATAACGTCCAATGATTGTGAACAAATGTGCCGAGTAATTTTAAAATATCTCAATGAATACATAGTTATGGCCCGGACAAGATCATTTATTGCATTTGTTTACCTTTGAACTAAAAGTGTGACCTTGACGTTGCAGATATCGACGTAATTCTTTCACATGACACACCGTCCAATGATGGTGAACAAATGTGCCAAATGATTTTAAAATATCACAATATACAACATAGTTATGGCCTGGACAAGCTCATGTATGATCAGCTTTGACCTTTGGACTCAAAGTGTGACCTTGACCTTGGAGATATCGACGTAATTCTTTCTCATGACACACGGTCCAATGATGGTGAACAATGTGCCAAATGA
This sequence comes from Dreissena polymorpha, assembly GCF_020536995.1. NCBI lineage: Eukaryota > Metazoa > Mollusca > Bivalvia > Myida > Dreissenidae > Dreissena > Dreissena polymorpha. Next base: position 13,028,596 of record NC_068370.1, on the reverse strand, counting down.
TTTTAAAGTCCCACAATAAATGACAAAGTTATGGCCCGGACAAGCTCATGACCTTTGAACTCCAAGTGTGACCTTGACCTTGGAGATATCGACGTACTTCTTTCACATGACACACGGTATATAATGGTGAACAAATGTACCAAGTCATTTAAAAATCTAACGATAAATGACATAGTTATGGTCCGGACAAACTTTCGGTTAAAAACGCACTAAGTGACCTAGTTTTTGTTCTGGCATGACCCATATTCAAACTTGACCTAGACATCATCCAGATACAACTTCTGACCAAGTTTGGTGAATATAGGATGGGACAGACCGACAGACAGAGAGACAAAGTTACTCCTATATAGCCCCCATTACCAATTGTAACGGGGGTATGAAAAGCGAATTCCCAAATAAACATCACACTTGGAAAAAAATGGACATTTTTTTTAGAACGGTGCTTAAAAACATTTAAGATTTTTCATCATTACAAATACAAAAAAGTCAATATGATGATTGTAAATAATGACAGAAGCAACAAGATGTGTTTGTGAAACACTATGTCCCCCAATATATTTGACCTTTTACTTTGAAGGATGACCTTGACCTTTCACAACTCAAAATGTGCAGCTCCATGAGATACACATGCATGCCAAGTATCAAGTTGCTATCTTCAATATTGCAAAAATTATGGCCAATGTTAAAGTTTGACGCAAACAAACAAACCAAAAAACCAACAAACAGACAGGGCAAAAACAATATGTCCCCCAGTAAAGACTGGAGGACATAAAAAGACATTAGGAGAAATGTAAGTATTTGCTTCAAGTATTTGTTGCACAATTCACAAAAGCTAAACAAAATTTAATGCAAAGTAATAAATACTACATAAGCCAAAAGTGTGTTTGTTTGTATGTCTTGCTTTTCAACAGTATTTCAGTAATATTTTGGTGGCCAGTTATTTTGGGTTAGCCAGTTAACAAGTACTCAGTGCTCAGATTTATGTCAGTTTATTACAACTGCTGTCCTTGAATTTGATATACGGGGTGAACAGCTGAAAAATAATTATATGATCAATTACATCAAAAGGAATCAAACCTGTGATTCTCTAATTTCTACCCCAGAGCTCTACAAAATGAGTTAGCCAAAATGTACTAAATGACAAAACACTATAGGGATAATACACGTTTTCGAGGGCATGATCATCTGCGGGCGCTCGAAAAATCCGTTCCTGCCCTCGTACGCAATGATCATCTGCGGGCACTCGAAAAATCCGTTCCTGCCCGAGTGCGCACGATTTCTAGAGCGCCCGCAGATGATCATGTCCGAGAAAATGTGTATTTTCGCTATTATTGCATAAACGAATCACACATACCAAAATAATTTTAAAAAACATTGAAAACAATATGTTTTGTTCATTCGGCATCGACAAAATAATTCGATTATTTCAATACAGTTCAAGGTTGTGTTTTACATATGCCTCACTCGGTCATCATCCGAAATGACGAGGCTTTACCTTCGGATAGGCAGTTTTCGATTTAAAATGTGTTTAAACAGTGGATTAATGCAAAGTTGAAATGCAGCCGCGCAAAGTAAGAAATGAGGAATTATTTTGGAATTTACTGCAGGAACGTTGAAGGTTAATAAACACTTACATTTACAGCATAGTCTTTTGAAAGTGTTGAGTAAATAACCTTAATTCCATTGACGTTGCCAATAAAATAAAGCTTTTGTCAAGATAGTGCAGATGGTATAACTTGAAAAGTGGATTGAAATAGTCATTATCCCTGCATACATGAGGAAACTGGTGCTTATTCAGTTCCCCATTTATGCTTGGAAAGCCGTCGAAGGCTGGAGAAGGGAAGTAACTGCGCGTGGACCAGATTATGGATTTGAAAAACACATAACAGGGCTTGAACGGCACGTGAATCGCATTGTTAATACACGATTTCTCCCGTTCAAGCCCTCCTTTTGTCAAGTTTCTGCACCCCGCCAGAGGGCATTCTAGATAGAGTTTATGCAATAATATCTGTATAATCACATTCACATTATACTATGCCTGGAACTAACTTAATTGCATTCCACTGGTCGAACCCATCTAATGGTTTGGTTCCGTTCAAATTCCCGCCGGCCAGTTTCACAAGCGTCGGGAACCAGTCAGTCACGTGCATGAGACCAGGTGACACAGATCCAATTATCTTATCACTGAGAAGCTTGCTGTGAATGAAGCCCACGCCGTGGGTCCCGCCCTCCCAGAGGGACCCCTTCCAGCCTCGCAGCGGGTAGTTGTTACCACCATACAGGATCTGACCTCCATTATCTGATTACATTAAAAAAGTATTAGATCTGACCTCTGATAAAACAGGTCTTGATGCATGTGCGTTCAGCGTCGTCACAGATAAGCCTGCACAGTCCGCATAGGCTTATCAGAGACGACACTTTCCCCCTATAATTCATTTATACTAAGAAGAGACCATCTTTAAATGAAAAATTCCATAACAGCGGAAAGTGGCGTCCCTGATTAGCCTTTGCGGACTGTGAAGGCTTATCCTGGACAACATTTTATTTGCAAAGAGTAATCCTTGTTTTCACAGAACGTGGCTCATACAGTGTAATGATTATAAACGAAGTAAAACTTCAGCTGTATCAGCAAAAGAGGTCCTTATGAAGGCATTGGTCCGTTACTTATGTTCTTAAACCTATACCCAAATAGCATGAGACCGAACAAAAGCACTAGACACAACACACAAATTTGCAACAAACAAACCAGAATTATGTATTGTACACTTCAGGTCATCAAATTCAAATAGTTAATGCAAAGCACTAGCTGTTTAAAAAAAAACAAATTCCCAACCTCACAGTTGGCTCTGTTGTATTCAAACAACATTACATTGTAAAAAAAATCTCATAGCAAAACCTTACCATTTCTGGTTTATTAAAAAAAAGTCCTCTGGAGAGATTTATTTCAATTTATTAACTATTATTGCTTTTAATAATGACCCTGTTTAGCTACATGTTTGTGATATAAAATTACTTTTATAGAAAGGCTGCACAAAACAGAAATTTTCATTTTGTCTATAAGTTTTCCATGACAAGTTTCATCCATCACTATTAATCTGTGATTACAGACATCACATACCAGTTGTGAAGATCATGACCGTGTTGTCCCAGAATCCTCTCTGCTGCATTGCCATGGTGATGTTCCCAACAGCTTCGTCCATGCATGAAACCATTCCTGGAACAGAAAATGGAGCGGTTGTACAATTTTAATGTCAATTCTCTAAATCTAGCATTTTATCATAGAAAATTGAAGAATCTATCAGTTATAGCTGTGCAGTTTCACTATTTTTTTAAGATATTTCTAGATAAATCAATTTATGTAAATCAAAAAATAGTATCCTGATATCAAGAAATGATAACATTTTCTAAAATGAAGAACAAAAGTCGAATTATTGATGACAGAAAATCATGTCTTGATTACAAAAAGCCTCTCCAAAAAAAGACGTACACAGGTTATGTCTAGAAATAAGAAATGCCCCTCACGATAAGTGCATTATTTTTGTAGGTTGCACTGATCTTTATGTTTCAAGCAATGTGTGTTCTGTTGAATTGTGCTCAATAAATCTTTATGTTATTGCGGACTTAACCAAATTTACAAAACTTGAACTGAAAGACTCGGTGTGAAAAACGGGAACAGGTGGCATTTTAAAATAATAAGCTTGAACAATAACTTAAATTCCACAAACTAAATGTATTCAAAACATAATTCAGGTATTTATCTTGATGCATTTAAATGCTATGTTTTTCTTTTTATCTTGTTACATTAAAATGATATGTTTTTCTTAAGTCTATAATTTTCAGAAATGTTAATCAGTTTCTGAACAATCTTTTTCAGACCGAAAAAAACTACATCTTTTTTATTAATAAATCACACTAACCAAGTCCATACAAAGTGATGTTAAAAAACATCTGGTTTTATAGAAAACAAGAGCTGTCACAATAGGATGACTTATTTCCCTATAAAAGCAGAAAGCTAAACGCGGACCCTAAGTTCAAGGTCAAGGTCACAGAGGTCAAAATTTGTGTGTGTATGGAAAGGCCTTGTCCATATACACATGCATGCCAAATATGAAATTGCTATCTGAAGCGACAAAGAAGTTATGAGCATTTTTCGAAACCTTAACGCAATGTGTGACGGACAGACGGATGGACAGACAGTCTGATCACTATTTGCCCTCCTTTTGGGGCATAAAAACAACTTCTGTCAACTTAACAAAACAGAACTGAATTGTGTTGTTAATAAAGACCATTGATAAGACAAAAAGTATATCAAAGATCATGGATTCATTAAATCTAGCATATTTGTTAGATCTTAAATTTATGGATTTTTTTAGAGGTCTGATATGGGACTTTGTATATACACTTTTGATGAATACTTGATTCAATGTTTTCACGGAACATCGAAAATCCACTAAAATTAGTGTCTGCAAAATAATATTGGTATCAAAGTGCAACTATTTACCTTAATTGTATATGAGTTATACTTACATCAAATTAAATGTTATTGGATCAATATTTACTTCAATGTTACTGAACTACTACAAACTTAATAACGGATTTTATTTTTTAAATATTTCAAATTTCACTAATGGTGGTGTGTGAAATATGTCCCCTGCTTCATCCCATAGCCCACAATACCTGCATATGTTCTACGGTCCCTGTCATTGATAAACCAATATGGCTCCTCATAACTTTCTGGGACTTGCAGTGGGGAATGCACGGCTTGGAATGGCACATAGAGAAAGAGGGGCTGTAACAAAATTTGAAAACTGACAATAATGCATGTGTGTAAAGTGTCATCCCAGATTATCTTGTGCACAGGCTAATAAGGGAAGACATTTTTTGCTTTTATGGAACATAATGACAAAAAACATATTTAGTGTATTGATAACGAGTTCAGTTCATGATAAATATTGCGTTAGTTAGTATTGGTGCTCCCTGATTTTAATTCTACAACGTGTACTTAATCACAGAATTGTGTGTTTTTCTGTTGTTTACATTGAAATTCAGCAACGTATTATATTAGATTAAAATATTACTTCACTGAGCTTGTATCATGCTATATGGATTTCTGAAGAACCCATTAAGCAAATGATGTACCTGAGCCACGTTTTGGAAAAACTGGACTTTATGCATGTGTGTAAAGTGTTATCTCAGTTAAGCCCCCGTAGTCTGCACTCGCTAATCAAGGACGACAATATCACCTTTTATGGAATTTGTTATCCTGTAGGCAGAGATTGTTGTCCTTGATTAGCCTGTGCAGTCAGCACAGGTTAATATTGGATGACACTTTTCACACATGCATTTAGCCTAGTTAACCCAGGAAGCGGCTGTACCTTATCATCTTCGTGCTTGTTGATGATATCAATGACTCGGTTGGCAAACAGATGTGTGGAGTAAGACCCCTTGTACTGGTCAGCAGGCTCGGTGTTGTTCCTCAGATCTGTGCCACACATTTCCCCGTAACAGGTGTAGTGTGTGTAGTAATCCTCACCGCCGGTTAGATAACCTTGGAATGGATAAGAAAACAGATAATAAAAGACACATCTTCTGCAAGACTTTTGTGTGAAGATAACTAATGCACTGGTAAACATGAGGGCCCGAAAGGTCCAAAGCTCTCACCTGAGATAAGAAGGAACTGACATGTTCGGGCAGCCCAAAATATCATTAAAACAAATGTTATGACTAAGTTTCATGGTGATTAAACTATAAGTGTGACTTTTAGAGTGTTAACAAGGAATAACAAGGGCTGTTTGTAAAACATGCATGCCCCCCTATATGGGCTATACCGGTAAGTTGTAGTAGCAGCCATTGTGTGAATACGTTTTTTGTCACTGTGAACGGTGGTGGTGGTGGTGGTGGTGGTGGTGGTGGTGGTGGTGGTGGTGGTGGTGGTGGTGGTGGTGGTGGCGGCGGCGGCGGCGGCGGCGGCGGGGGCGGCGGTGGTGGTGGTGGTGGTGGTGGTGGTGGTGGTGGTGGTGGTGGTAGAAGTAGCAGTAGCATTACAATACCAATACTTAACAATGATCAAATGGGAAAAGGTAACCTAGCACTGGCAGTAAATATGGGGCTCATTTACAGTTCAGATTTGGAATCTCTGCTGTAACATGAGATTTTAAATGAATTAAAGGGAGGCAAATGCTGTAATAAAAAGGACATGCATAAACGGTAGTTGTTTCCCTTGTTTGAACCATGCTAAATCCTTAAAATGCCTATTTCCAGTAACTGTGACCTTGACCTGTGACCTTGACCTTTGACCTAGAGACCTCAAAATCAACAGGGGTCATCTGCAAGTCATGATCAATGTATCTATGAAGTTTCATGATCCTAGCCCCAAGCTTTCTTGAGTTATCATCTGGAAACCACCTGGTGGACGGACCGACCGACCGACCAACATGAGCAAAGCAATATACCCCCTCTTCTTCGAAGGGGGGCATAAATATAGCCATATAAAGAAAAATGTCCTGCCGAACATGCTTTTCAGCAGACCAGAACCATATTCACAACAAATGTTCTGTCCAAGTTCAATAAAGACTGGACTATAAATGTGACTTTAATTTGGTTAACAAGGTTTCCCTATACCTACAAAATGAAAAATGCCCCAGCCCCTAGCAGCCAAGAAGATAGACAATAAATTTGGCCCCTAGTGTTAACATGGTTTTACTATAGCCATATAACCATGTTTTTAAACCAACTGGAACCATTAGTGAACTCATCCAAGATATCATTAAGACAAATGTTCTTACCATGTTTCATGAAGATTGGACAATATGTATCAGCTCTAGTGTTAAAAAAGGTATTTCTATAGCCATATTAGGAAAAATGCCCTGCCCCCTGGCGGCCATGTTTTCAAACCAACCGGAACCATGTTCATACTCGTACAAGATATAAATGAGACAAATCTTCTGACCAAGTTTCATGAAGATCTGACATTAAATGTGGCCTTTAGTGTTAACAAGGCAAAGGTTGGTACCAAACGATGCACAACAGTCAAAGGGCGATCACAAAATATGGTGAGCTAACAAGAAAGCATTTACTTTGGCTGCACATAGATAGAGACATTTAGTCAAACAATTCATATTTCCTTTTTCATTCCCTTGTTCATTTTTTAATAATGATGTACAAATGGTATTGATAGGAAAACCTATAAATATTCAATGCAAAATAAAATATTTGCTTGATACATACCAAGACAAGCCTTAAGAGGATTTGAACTCACAACTACAAAAGTTGATTATCTCAGTGACCTTATAACAATTCAGAGCTGAAACCAATAGTTTGCATTCATTAAGATGTACTTCATGTACATATAAATCTTTTTCACTACATCTGCTCATTATCCCACTCCGGTAAAAGTTTTCGAGTCTTAAGAAATTTCTGATATTGTTACAGGGCCTTAATTGTGATGCCACCTACCAAAGTAGCTGTCAAATCCACGACTGGTTGGCAAGTAATCTTTGGTGTAGAAGCCGATGTGCCACTTTCCAACAGCATGAGTAGTGTACCCAGCCTCTCGGAGTTTATCAGCAATTGTTGGGCTATCAAGGGGAAGGCCATTGCGCTGGGGAGGCCATATTATTCCATGCTGAAGTCCCGTATGAATCTGAGGATATTAGACATCACACTGAAATTTATGTAAAGTTTGAAATAATATTTATTTAATTTTAGTTTTGGTGCTTTTTCGTCCAATGTTTAATGTTGATGCTTCAAGACTTTGAACATGTATCACAATTGTTTGAATATTTCTAATTTTTATCAGACTTTGGTCCCTTACTATGCTGTAGACTTTTTAATTAAATTTCTAAGATAACTTTAAAGAAAGCGTGAAAGATGTAACAATTTCCTACATTCATATGAAACACACAAATCTCCTATCTAAATAAGTCCCATGTACATGACACAATAAAATAACACTTACTCTTGGTATACTTATTGGAATGTTTATATGAAGGATAAATTTATTGATCCACAGGTATCAATGTAAAAATCTTATTTGGCACCTTATATTTGTTTATCATTGGTCTGCCCAAGAGTCAATGTTAAAACCAACCTGGTACCTCCCAGATAGAAGCTGACTCCTGGTTGGTGTGCATATTGGCTGCACATAGTAGTTCTCCAGTCTGACTCCGCCATGAGCCAAGTAATCCAAGTTTGGGGTTCGAATCTCTGAACCATGGTAACCAATGTCATGGAAACCGTAGTCATCAGCAACAACTAAAAGAATGTGCGGTTGCTTGGCTTCACAGGTGGAGATAATGAGCACAATTAAAGCACTCAATGTAACCAAATTCGTCAACAGCATCCTTGACTGGCCCTATCAGTCAAAAAAAAAATATAATAAAATACGTAGTTCGTTTAAATTGCTAAATTATTAAACCATGATGTATACACATGCATGTTTAATATTGGATAAAGATATCTGACAAAGCCATTACTTCATATCTCACTTCTACTTACATGTACCTAGAGTTCAAATGCATTACACTTTTTATAAGTATTGAAAGTTTCAAATGGATACCTTATATATATCTTTTTTTGAAAATGTAATATGTAATATGCTAAAAAACACTGAACCAAAAATTTGAGCGCAAGCAGACCCTGTCATCGATATTAACCAGTCAGGCTAAAAAAGGTTGATTGTTCAGCATTATCATAAATGTTTTGTCTATAAAAAAATCACCCTTTCCAATGCTTATGGGTATTAACAACAAAGTAAAATTTATTAAAGTTTAGACTCAAACTAAGTATTTATAATTTACACGCTATCAAGCTATTCATGGCTTAACCCATAGTGTCAGATTTGTAACTACAAATGTATTACAAATCTGAGACTATGGGTTAAGCCATGAAAAGCTTGATAGCTTGGAAATTATAAATAGTGACAGGGGTTTTATGAGGCTTTGGGGAAATGAGCCTTCAAATATGGGGAAACACAAATGAAAAACTAAATAATAGTAAATTAATGATAACAACAACTTAAGATTTGTTTTTAAAGTCCTGTGTGAATATACATTTTTAGGTTATAACAACCACACAATGTTAAATTGTAAAACGTGTTCTTTCCCTGCACACAGATAGAGAAATAAATTTAAAAAAACAAGTGTCAATTAACTGAAAAAATGTCTTCCAGTTAATCAAGATGATTTTTTTTATAGAATATGGAATTGCACATCAATTATTGTGTACATTTTTTCTGTAAACTAGGAGTGGTCGAACTGGGCCTGACTTGTTTTGCAACTGAAAATCTATATAGGCTAGGTACTTAACCAGGTTGTTCTTCTTAAATGCTATCAGCTTTTACGAGAACATACGCACAGCTCAGAGTTCTTCCTGGTAAAGCCTTTTTTCATTTAAAACAATTTTGTCTTATGCATGTCTATCAACCTTTTACATTATAAAAAACACAATATCTGTAACCATCATTTATAATATTAGCAGCATTAATTATTTTCTGATATAAATAAATACAATCATAAATATATCACTAATGTGCAAATTAACACAACTTACATGATATGGTGTGCTCAGATAATATTGATATTAATCCAAAGTTTCAAACACATCAAAAGTTCATTTAAATAAGTATAGTTTTTGCAATGGAAAAAACAGAGTATTCTGATGCGAAAAATACGCTTTCGATTAAATCTGAAATCCTCTGCGAGATAGATCTTGTGTCTTATCAACCAATCTTAATGCACTGACTATCTCCAGAACCTCCGTAAGATAGATTAAATCATCAATGAAAACTTTGGCTTGAACCCGATTTTATAGACATACATGAGACCATTTTTTTACATGGATTTTGGTTTTGTTAAGAACTCTGCGAACGTACTCATAAAAGCTCAGCGCATTCAAGAAGAACTACCTTGAGGGTCAAGAGCTGGGAGTTGATTATTGCAACTACTTGACCACGCACGCTTCAGTAGTGCTAAATGCAACACATGGAATAATATACAATATAAACTGCTGTGTTTTAAGTTCAAAAGTTTATATAATAGGGTCCAAAAACGTTCCGAGAATGGTATCGCTTACAGTCGTTTTGGCTGCTTGAATTGTCATATGACAGATTTGTTTATCACACTTTAAATGGCAACATTAGAAATAAGGGAGGTAAACCATTTTACATGAACGGTTACAATAAACTAAGTGCATAAGTGAACACAACGTCGACAACTTCCGATTATATTCTAGACCAAATTATTTTCACATAAATGATGTTCACAAGTTTATAACACGAATAATGACGAATCTGTATTCACCGTTTACATTAAAATTACATGCAAAACAAATTATGAATAAAGTTGCAGTATTCTGATTACCAGCTATATAAATCTTCTGTAGCAGTAAACATTTATCAACTCATATGTACTCATTATGCTCTGAGGAACAACTAGATGTAATATGGGTAGACCAAAATATTTAGTTGAACAGCGACGCCGTATTCACACAATTTTTAAAATAAACATGTTTATTTAATTTAGATCAGAGACATTGAGCTTGATTGTATATGCCCCTATTCAGATTCATAATCCCATATGCAACAGTTCTTCCAGCAATTTATCTTTACATAAGCCTACCGGAATACATTTTCTGAATATCAAAACGAAATACGTTGCAAATAAGTTTATAATTATATATCATTGGTGTTTCAAATTAAACTGGGGAGGTGCTGGCAAAGGAAAGCTTTATCATACTTTTTTAATATTTATTACAAAAAGAGATATTGTAGCACGTTTGATTGCATGTTTATTAATATCATCAAAATCAAATATGATGTTTTTCTTAACCATCGTATACATCACCATTGTTTTCAGCTAGGTGATGTAACATGATCAGTTATTTCCACGGCAAAATATAAATTTGAGTCAATAGACCGATCATCGTCATCTGCCATGTATCTAGACATATGTCTAACGAATTCATCGTAATCCACAATTGCTTCGAAATACTAAGATATGGGGTCGTCTGAGCGCTGATTTGGCGTCAGGATTACTAACTCAAGAAATAGCGCCCGCAAACTTGTGAACCGGCACATTTCAACAGAGTTAGACATCCATTGACATAGCTCGATCTAGGTTTGATATTCGGATGGAAAATGTACGTTAAACATGTCACATCGGGAGCTTTATTGCAGAGAGATCTAAAAGAATTAAAATACTCATGAGCACATTGTACAATATATAGTCTGAGTTCCCTCCCCTTTCACTACGTTACGGGCAGGGTACCAGACAATGTACAATATTGCATTTCGTATATGTTTTGCTTTAAGAATATTAAAATCTCTATAACGCTCAAAATCAAAGGACATTTCGTCAAATAAAGTTAACACCTTAACAATCAGTGTTCCTTATAGCAAGAGCTAAAAATTCAACACTAGATGTGGTATGATTACATAGATGTTTGTAGATAAATAATGCTCGTTTTTATTTATTTGTGGCCACAATTAATTCCCGCGAATATATCTATTCATACGACACACGAACACCATTTTAGTGTTCATGTGTCGTATTAATAGATATGCAAAACAATAATAAAAACGAGCATTTTGTATATACAAACATTTATTTTACCGGACCACATCTGACGTTGAAATTTCGGCAATTGCCATAAGGAACACTGATTTTTAATTGGTTAAGTTTATTTTACGAACAATTGTGCGAAATTTCGTTGATTTTGAATAGTAATGTTACTTTAAGATATCCAAAAGAAAGGTATAACTAGCCCCAAAGATTGGTAACTATTTTTTAACAAATCTACACTAGAATAATTTAAAATGCATTTGTATGAAATTCATTAAAGAGAGTGTTGATTAAATATTATTCAATAACAAAATTTTCAAACGAACATTTATCAATTGCCTTTAAATCATGGTATATTCGTCATTAAATATTACATTTAACCAAACGATAGTATAATGGTCCTTTTTGTTGTTACATATATTTAAGCTTTATTTGTATATCACTCTCAACAAGATATCCAAAGAACACGTTGAGAAACTCAATGACTTCCACACATGCGGTCCCTTAAATGGACATTTTGTTTTAAACTAGGACTCGCTTTTGACCAACGTGATTGTGTTTACGACCTCTGAAAAAAATTGTATCCATCGCGGTAAACTGATGGCCATTGACAGGATTTGAGCGTGAACAATATTAAAACGCCGAAGCTAAAAAAATATGAAGCTAATTGACAGTGTTGTATTGCTGTTTACCAACAGCTGTACTGCTTACCAAATCAATTCAACGACAATAATACATAATACTATATCTTTAATTATTTCTATCTTACGACCTCTTTTAACTTCTCTGTAAAATGACCGTATCTTGAGTATAAAAAGCCAATACTAGTTGAATACCGACTCTCTGAATTAAGGGAAGACATACTGAATATTGTTTAATGCAAATTAAAAACAAGGGCTGTTTGTAAAACATGCATGCCCCCCATATGGGCTGTCAGTTGTAGTGGCAGCCATTGTGTGAATACGTTTTTTGTCACTGTGACCTTGACCGTTTACCTAGTGACTTGAAAATCAACAGGGGTCATCTGCCAGTCATGATCAATGTACCTATGACGTTTCATGATCATACGCCTACTTATTCTTGAGTTATCATCAGGAAACCATTTTACTGTTTCGAGTCACTGTGATTTTGACCTTTTACCTAGTGACCTGAAAATTAATAGGGGTCATCTGCCAGTCATGATCAATGTACCTATGAAGTTTCATGATCCTAGGTCTAAGCATTCTTGAGTTATCATCCGGAAACCATTGTACAATTTCGAGTCACTGTGACATTGACCTTTGACCTAGTGACCTGAAAATCAATAGGGGTCATCTGCCAGTGATGATCAATGTTTCTATGAAGTTTCATGATCCTAGGCGTAAGCATTCTTGAGTTATCATCCGAAAACCATTTTACTGTTTCGAGTCACTGTGATTATGACCTTTGACCTAGTGACCTGAAAATCAGTATGGGTCATCTTCCAATCATGATCAATGTACCTATAAAGTTTCATGATCCTAGGCGTAAGCATTCTTGAGTTATCATCCTAAAACCATTTTACTATTTCGAGTCACTGTGACCTTGACCTTTGACCTGGTGACCTGAAAATCGATAGGGTTCATCTGCCAGTCATGATCAATGTACCTGTGAAGTTTCATGATCCTAGGCCAAAAGCATTATTGAGTTATCATCCGGAAACCATTTTACTATTGTGACCTTGACCTTTGACCTAGTGACCTGAAAATCAATAGGGGTCATCTGCCAGTCATGATCAATGTACCTATGAAGTTTAATGATCCCAGGCCTAAGCGTTCTTAAGTTGTCATCCGGAAACCATCTGGTGGACGGACCGACCGACCGACGGACCGACCGAACGCCCTCTTCTTCGAAGGGGGGCATAATAACTTAGTGTACTTGAAGGATTGCAATTCATATACATGTACATAAATACATTAATATAAAATACATATACATACACACATTCTATAATTAAATTGAATTGTGTTATATTTTACATATTGTATGTAATGATAATTTTGTTATATTTTTATTATGAAATCAATAGTTTGATGGGAACGCACTATAAATAAATTTAACAAATCTGTTTCACGAACGGCTGACGAATGAGCTCATTTCAATTAAATCTATAAGTACATTTACCATAAGGGACCTTCATCGCAAAGCCTTATTTACAATCCATTTATATCTTTGTAACTATTCATATAATTTTCGAACCTCCGAAAAATGTCACGGAGACAAATTACTATTATTAGAACAATAATTGCTATAGTATTACGTATTATTTTGGATAACTATTTACATAATAATTTACATAAAACAGGTATAAACGTGCCATTGACGTAACGTACAATTTAAAACTAAACATAATTATGAACAATTGTATCCATTGTATGTAAATATCACAATGTTGTATTCATGCCCGTATTAAAAATATGTTCCATACCTAGAATTTACAAATCCCTTTAAAAAAAAAGCAATATCAATACTCCGATTCATACCGGTACTAACTGAAAATACATTTAAAATTAGAACCCCGCATTTGCAGTCAAAATCCCTTTTTAATTATTGTGCATACATTTTCCTTCATTGATTCATTTTTCGATTTGAATTGAAAGACCAGGAAAACTACACATTCCTCCAATTTTATAACCTCACCACCCCCCTGATCAGAACTCAGAAAGATGCAACATGCTACTTGCGCAAGACAAATTATGAAGTAGTGGTATACGGAGGGGCACCATCCATTGTAAGGGATACAGCAATTATCAGCTTGTTCACACAACTGAAGCAATTGTTCAATGTATGATTATCAAAATGTTTCGCTTTCCACATTTTGTAATTTTAAAAGTCTGCATAAATTGTAGTCGTATGGCTTGACCCTAGACTTGAACGATTGGTTTCTTTGAAGATGAGGCCACGTCTGTTTTCATGTTCTCTTCTATTAAGTGATTTTTTTTCAGCCTACATACTTCTTGTTGACTATAGTAGCAAAAGAAACAAAATTTCCTTTGCTGTGACTCTATTCAAATTATTTCCTACTAATATGAGCTGGACGATTGGGTGGCTGTACAGTGCTCTACCTTATCGCCTAATGGCAATTCCTGTTCATGTATTGAAGTTGTATTTAATTTGTACAGTCAATCTTGTGGATGCGACCACTTGAATTAAGCTACCTTTTTCTTATGCGACCAATTTGAATTCCCCCGAGCGTTTTCAGATTCTCGCACCTTCATTTGATTATGAATTTTGGATAACAGTTAGGAAGGGGGTTTATTCCGCCTGTCTGAAAACATGAAGGGGGTTTGTTCCGCTACGGAAGGGTGTTTCTTCCGTGTATGCAAAATGTGAAAGAGGGTTTCTTCCGCTATGCCGTTTTTAGGGAAGGGTGTTTCTATCTATATCTATATTTTGATATTGTATTAAGCGACTCTTGTCTTACGCGACCAGCGACCGCTGATTTCCGAGTATTGTGATGGATTTGGCGACAACGCGGTGGCACAATTTTTAAATCTGTTGATCGTTTTGGGACAAACTTGAGTGCCAAATTTTCGTCAGTTTGACTTAATCAAAGGAAAGCCGCTTCCTATCAAGAAGCCATAAAACGACACTTTCTTGCCGATAAAATTTGGTTCCTTTCTTTAAAACAACATGCTAAACCAATCCCGTAATAGCATGTGCATAGCTCTGCCTTTCGAGTGATTTACTGAAAACAAATGTCGAGTTAAGATTAAAGTTCATTACCCGATGCGCTGATATTGAACACGTGGTTCACGCATGTTCAGTACCAATTATTTGCAATCGTAATTACCAGGGTGTAGGATCACGTGACGTTGTGGAGGATCACGTGACGTTGTGGGGTTCCCAATTAAACGTTAATGGTTGTAAACACACCGGTTAAACCATTTTTATGTCCTCCAGTCTAAACTGGGGGACATATTGTTTTTGCCCTGTCTGTGTGCTGGTTTGTTGGTGTGTTTGTTGGTTTGCGTCAAACTTTAACATTTGCCATAACTTTTGCAATATTGAGGATCAAAGGTCAAAAATATGGGGGGACATAGTGTTTCACAAACACATCTTGTTCTTAAGAATTTCAAAAGGAGCATAAACGCCAGATTTTTATGCTGCTTATGGAAATGTGAATAACATCGGCATTACTTTATTTAACAAGCATGTGTTCTTGTTCGAAAATTCTATTTTTACTGCATTCATGTATACGGTTTTGCTTAACGCAACGTGAAATTTTGCCACCGATTCCAGACGTATTCAAGAATATATTCTTATATATTAAGATATAGGCACAAACTGCAAGAAAAACTTCTTTTATGCACTAAAGATGTTTGCAAATGCATTTAAATAACTTGAGATATATGCAAAAATAAAGTTATTATTTTTATAACGGTGTGTTTACATTCTGTCCAGCTCGTGTGTAAGCCCTTGAAAGCCTCGGTCAAATGACATATGAAATGCCACTTTTATACATAATTTACACTCAAACAAGGCACAAAGCCTTGCCTTTTCATACATCATATCAGGCTCGTCTGCTATCACCTGATAAAGGCAAAACATAAATTATCTTAATTCCATGTTTGTTCAATTCATGTTTTTTCTTGAAAAAGATAATATTGTTAAAAAAAAAGATTTATATTGAAATATACAAGACTTAGTTTCTCATACGATGTTGTTTAACACTTATTCTTGTTATAGTATAAATGCATGTGCCCATGTGTAATGGAATATGGAGAGCGTTAAAAAAATGTTGACTACATTGTGTGTTTGTGTCAATCTAGCAATTCAAGATGAAGTCTTTTGACTCGTTTTACATATGTATATTTATACATATTTTACGAACTTGTGTTCATGATGATAATTTAGACTCCGAATATGCCTTTTCTTCAATATAACTTAAAGAGGATGTTTGTAAAATCTTTATTAAACAGCTATGTTTATATAATGACTCGCGCCATGAGAAAACCTGCCTTAATGACACCTACGACGTCATATGTAAAACGTCATTTTCATAACGTCATCAATTTCAAAGAAAAGTTGACTTGTATTAATGTGTGAGAACTGAGAATTTTGTTCACGCGTGTGTTTGATTTCGTTTTGAATCTTACAAGATACAGAATGGATGCCAAACTTGAGGTAAGAACCTTAATACTTTGTGGATTTATTTTACAATATCTTTTTTTAGATCGTCATTGAAAAAATTCAAATGTACATTGTACGTGTTTTTTAAATATTTTTTGTGTGACACGTGTAACAATAAGGAACTAAGTGAATGTGGTCATCCTTGCATGAGCATATCGACAATATTGTCCGACCAGCTTGCTTCGCTAAGAAGCTTCAGGTACGCTCACCTAAAATCATCGACCTCTATATAAATTATGTATATAATTTAATTCTGAAAAGCACATCAGCATATAATATTCAGGGATACCGCTTTTGTAACCAAAATGTTATTTAGTCGCAAGAGTTACCAGCAGTTTCTGAAGGGTCTCATATAAGTACGTAAAAATGATATTCGTCGTCGCTTTTTTTTTGGGGGGGGGGGGGGGGGGGGGGGCGGTGCGTATTGAATTATTGTACGTACATTTGAATAAACGTCTCATATACGATCCCTTTGAATGGGACGACTATGTGGGGATGGGTCCAGATCAGAAGTCTGCGTGTTCAAATCACGTCAGGGTCACATAAGGCTTGCAGTGTGTTTTTCTTCGTGGTCTTTGATTCGAATCTGGGGTCATAATTTGCGGTTATGTTACATGTGTTTGAAGTCTTTAAAAAATAACCCAACACATACATGCGAGTCGTGCTCTGAGAAAACTGGGCATAAGACATGTGCGTAAAGTGTCGATCCAGATTAGCCTGTGCAGTCCGCACAGGCTAATCATGGACGATACTTTCCGCATAAATTGGATTTTTGCTAAGAAGAGACTTCATTATAACGAAAAATGTCATAAAAGCGAAAAGTGTCGTCCCCGATTAGTCTGTGCGGACTGCGCAGACTAATCTAGGACGACACTTTACGCACAAGCATTATGTCCAGGTTTCTCAGAAGGCGACTCATATTTATAATGTTCTCCGCGTGGTTTTTGTAATAACGATCGAGAACTATGGGATTATTTTTTTAATTTCCATATGAACATATTGACATTATTGTTCGACCAAAAGGCGTCGGACGCACAGTTTGCTTATTGTGTTTGATGTAATGGTAGATAATATAATAGCATCAATCTTTATTCAACGGAATAGTTCCGGTGACATGATAAATAATTTAAATAACAAGCTTACAAAATCGAAGCCTAAACAATGTGTAGCTTTTCAACGGATCGTTTTGCATAAAAGAGGATGTTTGAAAGTGTCTGTACTTAATATTTAATAACCGCTTTCATGTTTATATGCAGCTTAAGCCGTGTTTGAATACAACATTTTAATTTGAAAGATTTGACAAAATAAGACAAAAATTAAATATTTTATAAAATTACCTTCTGCTGCATTATTGTTTGAACAGTAGCGATTTTATGATCTCCTCCGTAGTTATCAAAAAGGATTAAACTGATCTTGCAGCAGTGAATTGTTAAGAATATTAAATCACGCATGATTAAGGCGTTGGTATTACGTATTGAAAGTGGCTACGTTTATTTCACATGTTATTGTAATTACGGCTTGAATTGATTTGCGAGGTGGGTTTTGAATGGCCATGGACTGCAAGGCTGTGCATGCAATTATGAGATAAAAATCGTAATGGCTACGGGGAATATTAAAGAAAGTACCGTAAGTGTTTCATTTGTTTTTCAATGTATGTTTTATACTCATTTGTTTGTATTTGTCATATTAATTGATTTCGTCTGTCTGTTTTCAACGACATGAATAGTACTTATGATTTGATAATCAACGAATTTAACAAAAAAATAAAACATTTGTTTATTTAAATAAGATATGCGTAGAAAACCTTTCGAATCTGAATTATTAGTGTGTAGGATACAGATAAAAAAGAACGCGATTTTGTTTATTCTCCCATAACACTATTAACAATATTTATATATATATATATATATATATATATATATATATATATATATATATATATATATATATATATATATATATATATATATATATATATGACGCTTAAGACTCGTTTGGATTAGATGAATTTATATCATATATCACGCACCATTATGTATCCATTCATAGGAATAACCAACAAAAAAGTACGAAAGCTTTGAATACAGAATGAATGCTGTCTTTCTTTATAGGCATAAAACGAAATTAGTATGAGCGATCTGAAGCTTTGTGTTCAAGATTAGACTAAATTTGAAGGATTCATCAAAATGAGAAAAATATTAAATAGTTTGTACACTCAAATTACCGGTTGCTCAATTATTTTTCTGAACAGAAGTGGTTTACTATCTCCTAAGTAGTAAGTAAATAGGATTGAATAGTTCCTGCACCAGTGAATTGTAGGATTATTAAATCAAGCGTGTTTAATGTGTAAGTATTATGTGAAGTGCATATCGATAATCGGAATGGCTACAGCGGATATTAATTAAGAACATAATTGTAAGTGTGTTTTGTTCTATATAATGTTGTATACTCAGTTGTATATATGCGTTTTAATCGTTGAATCATTTATATTGTACTCCTTATAAAATAAGATAAATAATACTGATGACAATTTTGTAACAATTTGATACAATGTTCTAAAAGAAAAATACTTAACAAATATGCACAATATACACTGCAACGAATTCACGTACTATTTTAAATGTCATATAAACGTTGGTGGCCAACGAAACTATCACGGGGGACGGGACACATCGAAGTCATAGTAGTATGTTCTGTGTTAATAGTAACTGGTCTTGTGACCTCCACTTGTCATTATTAAAATATTAAAATACTTTCATGGGAAGGAAAAGTGGTGTATCTATTTGTTAAGAAGGTGTGAACTGCGTTTTATGTCAAACATATTCGTCATACATCGCGCTGTTTCAGATACAGCAGTATGTGAAAATGAAAAAAAAACGTAATTGGATGAATGATTATTTTATTAAAATGAATATTTAAGACCGATTCATCATAAAATTAATATTCAAAACTGACGTGTTTAATTCACGCGTCGATTTTACTTCATTTTTTTATAAAACTGTTTAATGATTTATTCATCAAATCAAACGCCACACGTTGTTCACATTAAATTGACGGATTTTTATAAAACTTTTGGAAATACAAATATGAGTATAAAAACGAACAAAAACGAATAATGTGCTGTTTTTTAAGTTACTTAAGATACATAAACTAGTCCTAGCATAACGGGTCTAGTCGCGGAAATAGGAGGGTATCCATCGCCTGCGGTAAACATTTATTCATTTCACCTAGAATACTTTTATGTATAACAGTACACGTTACATCAATTATATACTTATATATTGTGTGAGACTAAATCAATAGTATGTATGCTAGATAATACCTTGTCGAATGTTATTAATTTTTCCACTGTCCTTTCTGACTTGTCATGTGTTTGTGTTTTAAAGACCATAACTTCGTCGACGCATGGTTCATTTTAAAAGTGGGCGGATAATCACAGCAGCATCGTAGTGTTATCTCTGAAAAAAAAATGTTATGCTAAAGATAACATTGATGAGATTGGAACACAAATCTGAAGTCGGACCAGGGATTTAATATTTACCACGTTGCGCCTCGATCAGTGGTAATGAACTGATAATACATAATAATTAAGCCGACTGGAAATATGTGTCTTATAAACTGAATAGCAACCAAGTTATTCTGTAGAGTATAATTAAATGCCTCCATCAGCACATCATTGCATATTGGAAATGTCAATCGAAGGATTTCCTTCTAAATACAGACAGTAATTAAAACAATCCATAATATATAGTGTTACCGAGAAGTGCTACTAGTATAAGACGTCTGCGCATAATTAAACCACATGCTAAGATATTACTTCTACACTATGTTACACATGCCAAACACCAGTGAATTTCCTGCGTGGCATATTAAGATGCAAATGTAAGTTATAGTTACAACGATTTATTGACGAAAGCTGGAAAACAAGATACAAACAATACCCAAATATAGTTTCTCTATTCCAGCCTGCAGTGGGATTCACTCCTATGAAAAAACTCACTTTATAACGCTAAATCGACCATTAATCATAGTGTGCGACCCTGTGCGTGCGTATGGATGATGTCGTTTGTTTTTGTTGTATTTTTGACAATATTTTACTGGTCATGTACGTAATTCCGGCCACTTTTGGGACTATTTAAGAAAAATCTTTAGTGTTAGGCAACTGGTTGAAACTAAACTTCACATATATAATCCTGGGTTCAAAACTCACCTAGCATGAAAATTTAAATAGAATTAGATCGGTGAATGTTACTTAATGAACAGAAAATGATGACATGTAAACTATCCATTTTCGTAGGTTAAATGTACCTAAAAAATCGGCCACTTTTCGGTTTGATCTGCAGATAAAATTACAAAGCAATATCTTTTGACAAATGTCCTCAATTTCAGAGTATTAATCAATGTTTATACTATTAATATTTTTGACTTGAAATTTAAAATAAATGCGAAATTATTACACCATTTACTCCCCCTACCTATTTTAATAAATATAAACAATGGGGAAACTGCTATTTCATTAAAAAATATTTGTTTTTAATGTGTTTAATAAATTTTTTCAAACATAGCTAAAAAAGTAAACACATTTTGTTTGAAAAGTTGACTTCAGTGTTGATTATTAGTAAACGCTTATATATAATATTTAAACATGTAATCTAGCAATATTCTTATAAAGGGAGGTAATTCATATATTAAAAATTTATATTTAGCTTCTAATTTGTATGTTTTGAATATAAGTTTTTGTACAATAAATTGGTAAAACTTGGATTAAAGTTTATTAGATAAAATAAAAATAATTTTATCAAATATATTTGTTTCTTATATGATTATAATTGTTGCAACATATGATGTCATCACTTTCCCCATGAGCCAAATATTTCCTGCTATATTTGTGACATTTTAACACAAAAGTTTACGGTGATATGGTTCTTACATTTGCAAAATATTGCGAGTGGGGATGGTTTTCATGTTGATTTTTCTAAATAAAAACAAAATATGTGCGTCAAGATCATGAAAATGATTTTACACAGGTGGCCGATTTTTTACGTACAGGCCGGAATTACGTACATGACCAGTACACCTTTTGATAGTCGATAACCAACATTAAAGGGAATTCTATATAAAAGTGAGGCGTTGTTTTATCCCATTAACACGCTTATCGTACATGCCACATATAATTGTTGATATGTAGTATTATAATACATACCGTACTATATAAAGTAACACATTTGTACAATGTTTCATGCCATTATCAACCATTGCGGGGTCATTATAAATAATCCCTCGGCCGTTATGCTTCCCGCGGGCCGGTAATCATTGCCCGGCCCTGCTCAGCCTTGTATTATCCTCTAAGTATCAGGAAAGATCCATCGACTCTGTGACGCAACGGTAGCGCGTATGACTCCAGATCAGAAGGTTGCGTGTTCGAGTCACGTCAGGGTCATACTTTTGCTATTTTTGGAATGTTACGTTTTTCACGAGCTAAGCGACATAATGAATTGCATAATTTTAACGATCGGAACCAGAAACATATAGTGATGAGCAATGTCATTTATTCTGTAATTCATGTATGTATTCCTTCATCCTTCCTATATTTATCTAAATTTATCATATTTACCTCCTGCTATAATTGACTATCAAATAAATAAATGTAAATAATTGAACAAAAATACAAATAAAATGATGCCCTAAAACCGTATCATACCTATTGACGGTGACAATAAAGTCCACGGCGGAACAAAAAATAAAGAATTATTATTAATTAGATAAAAACATAAATAAAACACTTTTACCCATTTATTCCTAGCGTCTAAAAAAAGGCCTTGGCAAACAGCGGAGACCCAGATGAGACGCCGCATGATGATTAACTATACAATATTGAACCATTTACACGATGACATTAATATTTTAATCATATATAGCGTATGATAGTCCACTTTATATGAGTAAAATATTTAAAGGTTACACGTGTGCAAAACTACTTTTTTTGGAAAAGGACCGGGGTCTGAGTAAGACACTCAAACTAGATTTTAAATTATGTACGTACATGGCCTGGAATATGTTTTTAATTCAGAAATGCCTATGATATATTTTGCATATAGAAATGAAATCTAAACCTCGGTAAGAAGTGCATATTATTGTGGCTATAAACGATTCCGTATTTTTTATTGAAATCAGCTTGCGAAAATGAATTGATCTTAGATTCGCAAAAATATAAACACACATTTAGTAATTACTTTAAGAACGAGATAACAAACAATAATATATTCAATTTACATTCGTTTCGTTTAAAATCGTGCACATTCATATGTGCTTGTTCGGAGAGGAATATTGTTTTATATTTTAACGAATACATTACTATTAGAAACGGTATGTGCCAGTATCCGTTCCGATTCGTATAAAGCGTTGGATATTGAGTGGAAATACATGTAATTACAAGAACATCGAACAAATGGAAACTCAAAAACAGGTAATATAATAGTATTATTAATACTTATTTTAATGCAAGTAAAACGATTTGTCAATTCACCTATGTAGACACGTTCAATAAAATACATATAATAACAAAAGTTAAACGTTTCGTTGTCAAACTTCAACATTATTTTTAACAAGCAGGTGGTATACTATAAAGTAATCATAAGCGCACATAGATTCAAAAGTATGTGAAACTTATCAGGAACTTGTTTGTGCAACTGTTAAGGTCAACCAAAGGAAACTAAGGGAAAGCACTGTGATGGCTTAGACAGTTTAGACTGGAAAGAGTTGTGGCAAACATCTTAAGTTTCCATGTTTTACCCTTAAATATAGCTACCATGACGATAAACCAAATCACTGTGACTACATTTCGGACATAAAATGAAATAGCATTTTCAGAAGACTTTTCAGTAGCCTTGGTTGATTTTATTTATGTATGTTTTGTTTTGTTTCAAATGAAATATTTCAAAAATATATTCTAAACGAGAGAAGCGTTGTAAGAAGATAATAAACCGCTTTCAATTTATAAACAGTTATATGGTGAATAGCAGAATAACTTATACGAAGTTATGGAAGGCCTTGACTGTCTTATTATACTAACACTTGTGATATTATGTCAATCTGACTGTGCATTAATGCCTGTAACCATTATATATATGCATAATCACAATATATAAATACATAATTCAAATATATACTTATAAAGCATAAATATATAAAGATATAATTTTCTTATATATAGATAATGTACCAATAACCGTTAAACTTATCGCTATGAATTACATGCTTGCATATCGTAGGTCGCTGTCAAAAGTCCTGAATTAATCTATTAATGTATTGAATTATCCGAAGAATCAACATAAATAACTTTTTTAAAGGAGACAAGCGTCTGTCTGTAATCCGGCCGTCAAAAAAAATTAAATTCATATGAATTTTTGCTTAAAATTCGAATACTATCGTTAAAAGTAAATGAGAATACATTTATGTTCGTGTGGAGCGAAGATTAAACGCGCTATGAAGCTTCAGATACGCTCACCTAAAATCATCGACCTATATATGTATATAATTTAATTGTGAAAAGAACATCTGCATACAATATTCACTGATACCGATTTTGTGACTTTGTAAGCAAAATGTTATTTAGTCGCAAGAGTTGCCAGCATTGTTTCTAAATGGTCTCATATACGTACGTTAAAAAGGTATTCGTCATCGCTTTTTGGGGCGTTTCGGATTAGTGTACGTGCAATTGAATCAACGTCTTATAAACGATCATTTTGAACGGGGCGACTCTGTGAGTCTAAGTCCAGATCAGAAGTTTGCGGGTTCGAATCACGTCAGGGTCACACAGGGCTTGCAGTATGTTTTTTGTCGTGGTCTTGTATGCCACTATGTTTCAATAGTTGTATGGGAATGTGCGTTTTGTATAGGAATTTAGCAAATATTTCAATTTGATTCAAATTTGGGGTCATAATTTGCGGTATTTGTTACCTATGTTTTAATTGTTTAAACAAAATAACCCAACACATACATATTTATTTTGTTCTCAGCGTGTTTTTTTGTGATAACGATCGAGAACTATGGGATTGTTTTTATTCCCACATGAACATATTTACATTATTGTTCGACCCAATGGCGTCGGACGCACAGTTTGCTGATTGTGTTTGATTTAATGGTAGATAATATAATAGTTAACCTTTATTCAACGGAATAGTTCCGTTGACATTGTAAATAATTTAAATAACAAGCTTACAAAATCGAAGCCTAAACAATGTGTTGCTTTTCAACGGATCGGTTTGCATAAAAGAGGATGTTTGAAAGTGTCTGTACTTAATATTTAATAACCGCTTTCATGTTTATATGCAGCCTAAGCCGTTTTGAATACAACATTTTAATTTGAAGGATTCGACAAAATAAGACGAAGATTAAATATTTTATAAAATTACCTGCTGCTAAATTATTGTTTGAACAGTAGCGATTTTATGATCTCTTCCGTAGTTAATATCAAAAAGGATAAAACTGCTCTTTTGCACCAGTGAATGGTGAGAATATTAAATCGCGCATGATTAAGGCGTTGTTATTACATATTGGAAGTGGCAACGTTTATTTCACATGTTATTGTAATTACGGTTTGAATTTATTTGCGTGGTGAGTTTTGAATGGCCATGGACTGCAAGGCTGTGCGTGCAATTATGAGCCAAAATTCGTAATGGCTACGGTGAATATTAAAGACATTATCGTAAGTGTTGATTTCGTTTTTCAATGAACATGTATGTTTGTACTCATTTGTTTGTATTGGTTACATTTATTGATTTGGTCTGTCTGTTTTCAACGATATAAATACTAATAATGATTCGATAATCAACGAATTTAACAAAAAATTAAACACGTGTTTCTTTAAATTAGACATGCTTAGTAAAACTTTCGAATCTGAAATTATTTGTGTCGCTTTCTTGTATGATTGTGTAGGATACAGATAAAAACAATTTTGTTTATTCTCGCATTACCCAATTGACAATATTGTTCGACCAGCTTGCACCGGGCTCAGAATTGGTCTTTCGATTGTGTCTGATTTCGGGAAGAGAATATAAAGGAATTATCCATTATTTAACAGCAATATTACCTTAAAATCAATCATTTTTCATAAACAGATTATAAATCGAAGCCGCAATAAGGTCTATATGACGCTTAAGACGCATTTGGATCAGATGAGTTTATATCATATTTCACGCACATATGTAATTATGTATGCAGCGGATATTAAAGACATAACTGTAAGTGGGGTTTGCTCTATTACTTGCTGTATATTAAGTTGTATATCTGCGTTATGTTCGTTTAATAATTCAAATTGTTTCCCTGCTAAAATAAGATAAATAATATTGATGGCAACTTTGCAACAATTTGATACAGTGTTCTAAAAGAAAATACTTAAAGGGACCGTCAACCGGCGGTCCGCGATTGACGAAGAAAGAAAAGTTCTAAAATACCGCATTTTTTACAATTATTAGTTTATATTGATTAAAATATCAAGACTGGTATATAACATTACTTGAAAAAAGTTAATATTTTCAGTATAATCGGTAATACAATTTTGCGATGTACTTTCGATAGGTGACATAACGATATACACGCTATAAATAACGCAAGTAGGTTGGTCATTATATATATATAATGTATACAGTTCACTACGCATCCACAATTCGCATTCCTGGATTTACAACGTGACGATGATGATAAATCTACTAGCGTTATTTATAGTTAACTGGTAGCTATCTGGTTCCTGTACCCAGTAAAATTTATTGTATTACCGAATATACTGAAAATATAAAAACTTAACAACTTTTTTTCAAGTAATGTAATATACCAGTCGTGATATTTTAATCAATATACATTAATAATAGTACAAAAAATACGGTATTTTTAAACTTGTCTTTTTTCTTCAATTGCGGTTGACGGTCCCAATGCACAATTAACATTGCAACTAATTTAGGTACACTTGTAAATTCCATATAAACGTTGGTGGCAAACGAAGTATCACGCAGGCGTCCCACGTCGTAGCCATGGTAGAACATAGTTTTTTCTGTGTTAATAGTAACTGGTATTTTGACCTCAACATGTCATAATTAAAATATTAAAATTCTTTCATTGGAAGGAAAACCAAAGTGGTTTATCTATTTGGCGAAGAAGGTGTGAGCTGCGTTTTATGTCAAATATATTCGTCAGATATCACGCTGCTCCAGATAAAACAGTATTAAATTAAAAAAAAACACATTTGAAGCATGATGAACTTTAGGAAACAGTGATACAATATTGAAATATATTTGTTGCTTAAAGTGATATTTTTTTTAATACTTTGTTCAAAGTGTGTTGTGTTTTTTTTTATTTTAGATGTTTATATACCGTAACCTCTCGAACTTATTCGTTGTACATATTTTTGAGCGCCGTGAAGAACACCGCCTTGGTGATTATTTTACCTAAATGCATATTTAAGACCGATTCAGCATAAAATAATACTCAAAACTGACGTGTGTAATTGACGCGTCTGTTACTGAATACATTTAATGTTTAATGGTTTATTCGTCAGATCGAAAGCCACATGTTGTTCACAATAAATTGACCATCGCATCCCTATACAACTTTCTGGCCATACAGACGAGCATAAAACACGATCAAAAACGAATCATATGCTGATTTGTTTTATAAGTTACTAAATATACATAGACGGGTCCTAGTCGGGGAAAAAGAATGGCACCCATCGCCTGCGGAAAACATTCTTTCATTTCACATAGTTTATAGATATGTTTTTAATAGTTTAATAGTTTATTTCAATTTCACTCTTCATGATACATAATTTGTACATATACATTTAATTAAACAATCATGAAACCCTTTATAATAGAAATATGAGAGACTCATAAGTTAACATTCTTAGTGTATTAGACGTACATTACTATATTGGCAAAGCAGAACAGATAATGGAAGAGATATGCAGTATAAAATACTTTATTTTTATGTTTTACAGTACACGTTACGTAAAATATATCCTAATATATCGTGTGAGACTAAATCAATAGTATGTATGCTAGCTAATACCCTTGTCGAATGTTATTAATTCCTTCACTTTCCTTTAGTTTGTGACTTGTCGTGTGTTTGTGTTTTAAAGACCGTTAATTACATCGTCGCATGATTCATGAGATCGGAACACATAAACGTCTTATCTAAAGTAAGACAAGATATCTAATTTGAACACCGTTGCGCCTCAGTATCGCGAGGCTATTCACTGATTATACATAATACACAAGCTTACTGGAAATATTTGTCTTATTAACTGAATAACAACCCCGTTATTATGTAGTTTATACGAAATGCCTTCATCAATATCATAGTTGCATATTGGAAATGTCTATCGAAGGATTTCCTTCTAAATACAGACAATTATTAAAACAATCAATTATATAAAGTGTTACCGAGAAGTGCTGCTACGACTTATGCGAATAATTTAACCACAAGCTAAGATATAACTACGACACAATGCTACACATGTGGCATATAACGATGTAAGATGTACAGTAATAACGATTTACAGACGAAAGCTTGAAGACGAAAATACAAAAAATACCCAAATATAGTTTCTCTACTCCATCATCTAGTGGGATTTACTCCTGTGAAAAAAACTCACTTTATACCACTAGATCAACCTAAAGCGTGCGTATTGTTTATGTCTGTTGCTTTTGTTGTATTTTTTTACAATATTTTACACTTTTTATCGTCGATTTCCCCTATTAAATGGCATTTGATATAAAAGTGTTGCGTTGTCTAATCCCATTTACACTCTTATCGTACATGGCAAATATCATTGTTGATATGTAGTATTGTATCAGGTTCCATCGACTCTGTGGCGGTAGCGCGTCTGACTCCAGATCAGAAGGTTGCGTGTTCGAGTCACGTCAGGGTCATACTTTTGCTATTTTTGGAATGTCAAATGTTACGTTTTTCACGAGCTAAGCGACATAAATGAATTGCATAATTGTAACGAACGGAACCAGAAACAAAGTGATGAGCAATGTCATTTATTCTGTGATTCATGTATGTATTCCTTCATCCTTCCTATATTTATCATATCTTCCTTTTGGTATAATCGACTATTAAATTAATAAATGTGAATAATTGAACAAAAATAAAAATTAATTAATGGCTTAAAACCGTATCATACCTATTGACAGTTACAATAAAGTCCACGACGACATAAAAAAATATTATTAATTAGATATAAACATAAATAATACACTTTAATAGCAGAGTTAGTCAACGGACGGGCGGGCGGGGCGATCACAAATGAATGAGTTTTAAATAACTTATATGTACCCTGCATTCAAATTATCTGATCGTCGGTTCAATACTAGGCGCTTTATGATCGCTTGAAAGTAGATTTAACAGTCGATTATTAATGCTGTTAAAGTAATCTTATCGTTTGAACGATATTCGAAACGCTTTGATTCTTTTTGCAAAATGTGTGCTTATCTGGGCAACAGTCAATGATAATGATTGACAAATGAGAGGAATATTGTTATATATTTTAAACGCATTTATTCATATTAGAAACGGAATGTGTCAGTATGCGTTCCGATTCGTATAAAGCGTTGGATATATCGAG
Organism: Dreissena polymorpha; assembly: GCF_020536995.1. NCBI lineage: Eukaryota > Metazoa > Mollusca > Bivalvia > Myida > Dreissenidae > Dreissena > Dreissena polymorpha. Next base: position 12,999,265 of record NC_068370.1, on the reverse strand, counting down.
TGAAAATACGTATTATTACAAGTACATCGAATAAATGGGAACTCTAGAACAGGTAATGTTATAATATAAATACTTATTTTAATTTAGGTAAAACGATATGTCCAATCACCTATGTCGACACGTTCCATAAAATACATATCCCAACAAAACTTAAACGTTTCGTTGTCGAAACTCAACATTATTTTTAACAAGCAGGTGGTATACTATAAAGCAATCATTAGCGCACATAGATTCAAAAGTAGGTGAAACTTATCGGGAACTTGTTTGTACAACTGTTTAGGTCAACCAAAGGAAACTAAGGGAAATCACTGTGATGGCTTAGACAGTTAAGACTCGAAAGAGTTGTGGCAAACATCTTAAGTTTCCATGTTTTTTACCTTAAATATAGCCAACACGACGATCCATTAACCAAATCACTGTGACTAAATTTCGGACATAAAATGAAATAGTATTTTCAGAAGCCTTGTTAGTAGCCTTGGTTGAATTTATGTATGTACGTTTTGTTTTGTTTTTAATGAAATATTTCAAAAATGTTTTCTAAACGAGAGAAGCATAATAGTAAGATAATAAACCGCTTTCAATTTATAAACAGTTTTCCGTTATTACTATAAGTTTTCGGACAGTCTATGTTTTCGGACACCATACAATTGACGCCATATTGATTGCATACTCGTATCCGATCTTCAATGCAATATTTTTAGAGTGTCTCTAAATTTTAGGAACCCTTTATATTTTGTCTCTAAAATTTCGGACACATGTACTGTTTGAATAGTTTTTATATCTAAATTTTCGGACACGAAAGCATTGATTTTGAAGTGTCCAAAAACTTAGAGTATTTACGGTATTGTGAATCGCAGAAAATCTTACACAAGGTCACTTTAATTGGGAACATGTTGTCAAACGCCAATCAATGCCCTTCTATGGCGTACCACTTGTGTCAAAGCTAAGAAGGTATACATACAAATACTTAAATACGCCCATAATCACAATTTGTTATTACATGCATAATTGCAAACAGACGTACAGATTCGATTAAGCCTGGCATCATAGATTCATTCATACGTATGGAACACCATCACGACCGTCAGATAAAAAAACGTTTACGTGTTGATAACAAACCGTAAATTGAGGTTTATTTTCCATTATGTTATGCTATATTGGCACTTTAGCTCGATAACATATTATGTTTATTGATCACTATATGAGCCGCGTTCTGAGGAAACTGGACTTAATGCACGTGCGTAAAGTGTCGTCCCAGATTAGCCTGTGAAGTCCGCACAGGCTAATGAGGGACGACACTTTCCGCTTAAACTAGATTTTCGGTAAAAAGGGACTTCCTTTAAACGAAAAATACCATTAAAGCGGAAAGTGTCGTCGCTGATTAGCGTGTGCGGATTGCAAAGGCTAATCTGGGACGACACTTTACGCGCATGAATTATGCCCAGTTTTCTCAGAACACGACTCATATGATGTTCATTTTCCATCATAAGATGTAAATTTAACATTAGTCGCGGCTATTTATTATAACATGATCATTTTCAGTCAGTGGGTGCTACTTTAACAATATGCGCAGCTTATGTATTTTAACATGGGGATAATTTTGGGTTATATGATACATAGAGAATACTAGGTTAGCGTTGAATACAGAGAAGTTTATGTTGCGAGGCTTAGAACGCCGGAAGCGCGAGCCTTGGCGAGCGCTTTCGGTGTTCGAGCCGAGCAACATAAACTTCTCTGTATTCAACGCTAATCCTAGTATTCTATTTATCCCATTTGATTTTTTCAACGTGACATTTAACATAAATAGATCTAATAACCTTAACAATAATTTTAATTCAGTCATAAAAGCGCTTAAAATCTGACAAATGTAACCATGCGTTGTGATATACATGTATTTGTTCTGGTACGCAAAATAGTCTTTAAAAAATTCACACACAAACTGTAAAACAAGTAAAAATATCACCATATGCCTACATTCAATTTTACGCAGTATGCGAATTTTAACACATTACGACCGCGAAAAGAAGATTTTACTTTACTATAATTAATTTTATTTTCGAAAAAAATGATCAAAATCCAATATGGCGGCGATTGCTCCTGACAAAATGCTGTCGATGTCAACATACATGTACACCATCGACGACCTAGTTCTGGCTACCATAACTTTAAATGTCGCTTTTTATGATTTTTGACTGGCGCGACTTTGTACAGGTCTGTCAATACTAAATAAACTGTACGCTGAAGTTTCTTTAGCTATGGAAGACCTTGACAATTTTGACGAGTAAACAGACAATTGCAGCGACTGACACTTTATTTGACAAAATACAGGGCAATACGTTTTCCGACTTCGGACGACGAATTTAAGGACGCGCATAACGTGTTTTTATATAATGTTATGGGTATGCCGTGTGTGATCCGATGCATCAATGGCGCCCATGTTAAAATCATTTCCCCAAGAACAGGGAACGACAAAAGTACAAACAAAAATCAAAACACGTAAGAACTAGTATCTTACCTTTAATAATCCTTTAAAATCCATCTAATAATCCATTTAACTCAATAATTGACGATATTGCATCTAGGGTCTTTAATAATTATTTTAGCATAGTTAAATAAATAGAGAATACTAGGTCGGTGCCGAATAAAGCAAAGTTTATTTTGCGAGGCTTAGAAAATCTGAACCACGAGCCTTGGCGAGTGGTTCAGATTTTCGTGCCGAGCAAGATAAACTTTGCTTTATTCGGCACCGACCTTGTATTCGATTTATCCCATCAATTTTCTTAGTCGTAAATTATTTCTTTAAACATAGAATAGGAAAATCGAACTAGACGGAAAATCCCAAAGATATTTTAAGCAAACATTGTTTCATTATTTTAATCGTGTCGAGCCTAATACATTACAAAAAGATCAGTAACCAACCTGTTTTTCGTTTATCATACCTCTACGTCCCCGATTTTTAAGAAATAATGAAAAAAAGACACTAAACAACTGCATCTTTAGCGTGAAACAACATGCATTTTGTCGTATGACGTATTAATAATGACGTCACGAGTACGCGCACTTAATATTTGTAAATAATGTTTATTTGCTTTTTGAGTTGCATTATGTGTAAAAACTATATTACATCTTGGTATCAAATTGTTTGTTTTGTTAAATCTGATTCGATTTTACTAAAAATGATTACTTTATAGTTGATTCCGAGTAATATGAACATTCTTCGCCGCGCGTGACAGCTATATTTCAGCACTGCTGAAATAAAGGTAAATTTATTCCACAGTGGTTTATTTCGACAATGCACGTCTGATGATGGGATAAAGACCCTTATGCCATTCTATCACCTATCACTTTATTCAAATGAGTTTATGAACGCGATAAACTTTCTTCTTCGTCACACGCTACGTCATGTACTCTACATTACTGCTGTTCAAATGAACCGGAGCAGTTTATCTAATAATAGCCGTTGGTAAACTCGGTTGCATTTGCAGATTTCTGCATACAAACATAATTATGTTTAAACTTGCACAATGTTTTATATATCTATGGTAAATGCCCTTATTGTACGAGAAAATAATTTAATATATAAATACACAAAGAATGGAAAACATTCCAGTACACAACAAATAAATGAGTAGAAAATACCCGTGTACAAAATGGGACGTTCCAAATTCCAGTGTGGTGCTATTTTTACCATCTTATACTTTACACAGCTCTATGCCTAACGTGAATTAAATAGGAAAGCAAACATAGCAGATTATTCATGAACTGTGCGATATGTGTATGGCTTGTTGTACATTCTGAATATTTAAGTTAAATGTCAAAAGTATATGCTTTGGTTATAAACAATGCACATTACACGAAATAAGGAAAATGTGATCAATTGACAATTCAGATATGTCGACATACAGTACATCGAGGGCTGAACGGAAAACTGCAGTATCTCCTTCTTAATATAATCTGAGTTACAACAGTCTTCCGTTCACCCCTCGACATGTAGAAAACATGTGAAGTAAGTCGCGTTTATAATAAATCGTCAAAAAAATGGGGAAAATGACGCAATAAGTTTGTCATTTAATGACGCCATCAATCAGCTGATTCATTATACGGATGGCGAAAAATTATGTCATATGACTAGATTTAAAGGTTGAAGGTCGTAAAATTTTGAAGCTTAAGTTTTGTCGACTGTGTTTCTTATGAAAAATCATTCAGCGGTAAAGTAAATATAAATAAAAAAATAACAAAACAAAAATCGTGTAATTTTATATTTTATTTCAACATTTCTTTTGGTGAATATGTTATATATATATATTTCTGCAAAATATGCACATTTTCTTCTAATGGGTGACCTTATAATTCGATCAATGAACCAAACAATATCGACCAAATTTTAGCGCATATCGCATGACGTCATTTAAAAAGTAGTCCGTGCACGCGACAGGTATATTCCACAGTGTTGAATACAAGCAAGTTTATTCCACAACGTGTTATACCGTCAATGTCGCGGTGAAAATGGGATAAATGTAGAAAGTGGACTCATCGTTCTTGTTTAGTAAAAAAAACAATTACTATATTTGCCGACAGGCATACATTTATTTCTATAGGCGAAAATAATGCAGACGCAAACGTGTGTCTGTGAACTCGCCTGGTGGTCACCATAACATACAGGTGGACTGTCCTACGAGTAATACGGCCTCCCTCAAAAAGAATATCTTTCAGTAAAGAAAAAACACAAGAAAATATACATATATTTCAAACCTCGCGCAAACATTCGTGAGTCTATTTATTAATTCGGTAGGAGTGCTGGGACGCACTCTGGGTCCTCAGATAATGCAGCACCAGGCGCGGATGGAAATCACAAACTTCGAAACACACACACCTGTTGGCATATATATGTTAACCTGTTTTGTTTACCGCTCCTTTTGAAACGGTACGGCGTACCTTTTGGTACCACGATTATGCGGTAACTGCTCGATAATATGAAGCAAATTGAGCTCTTTTATCTCAATTATTGATCAAAGACTGAAGTATTCATGCCATTAAAGCTTCATAATAGAATTAGGTATCAATTTAAGTGACAGAAATGTAATACCCTGCCACGTTGAAGCTGGAGAAGAATCAGTATAGAACAGTTGTTACATGCGACTCGTTTGTTTTTCGTGTTAAATATAGTTCATCAATGTCAGCTCTGGATACGTGTATATAACTGTAAAAAAAATTCTGTATAATGGCGATCGTTACACGTCATGGTGCGGTTTTGAGTTTGGAGTCACAGGTAATTCTTGTAAACGTGTTTCGAGAACGTCACTTCCTGATCGGGAGGCAGACGCGCGAATTTGTTATTATTTGTTTTAATATGTATCTCAGAATAGTAAATGGTTATTCGATTCGACCATATTTGCTGTTGTTATATTTTTTTTCTTTCTTTCTTTCTTTCTTTCTTTCTTTCTTTCTGGTTTTCTTTACTTTGCTTCATTTACATCATCGATCATCATCAACACCGCCGTGTTAAACGCGCTACCGTTGGAAAACAGAATCGCGAAACAAAAACAACAAACACTGGTCAGCAAAAATAAAGTCTATAAATGAGACTTTTTGGGAAAACTCGGCTAAATTCCTGTGATTTCCGCTTTTAATGTGCGTTTTTGTTTAATAAGTAAATGTGGAAAGTGTTGTCCCTGATTAGACAGTGCGGACTGCACATGATAATCTAGGACGAGACTGCACGCACATGCATTAAGTCCTGTTTTTTCCAGAACGAAGCTCAATTAAGGATGAAGATGGCGTGTAAATAATTACTATTTATTTTAACCCATTTACGCATAGCGTCTACAAAAAAGCATTGGCAAACAGCGTAGACCCAGATGAGACCCCGCATGATGCGGCGTACAAAAGGTTCTGCGCTGTTTGCTTAAAGGAATTTCTGTAAGAAATATTCTTAATATAGATATAAATATACAAGACATCCCTAATTTTGGAAATAAATTGATCCAATTTAGAAGGGTGGGAGAGTCCACTAGGCATAAATGGGTTAACACGTGATAGTTACACATTAACATGAGATAGTACCGGTAATTTACTCATCAAGTATTTTTTTTATTTTGTAAATGAGCCTTGCCTGTCATGAACTAATTTACGATTGCCTTTTGTTATACCAGTATATTGTATTGTCTTTGAGAGCATTACTCCTTGTTTAAAACTTATGTTGTCTCTGCCTTTCAGAAATACACCAAAGTACATTTTTTCTGCCTAAAATCAACATTTTGGCTAAACGCTTTAGTTTTTTCGCTGCATAAATTATTATTGGTAAAAAATAAGAGCTGGGAGCTTTACAAAATAACGCTTGTATAAGCAGTGAAAAAAAGACACAATAACTTCGACATATACACACAAAAACAAATAGTAAAAAGTATGACCCTGACGTGATTCGAACACGCAACCTTCTGATCTGGAGTCAGACGCGCTACCGTTGCGCCACAGAGTCGGCGACGATAATGCGCCGAATATTGGGATTTGAACTAGTAAAGCTGGTGACATGTTGGTTTAACAGCTGTTAAACCTATTTAAGGTCGATCATGGGTTTGTCAGATTTATTCAACGTTAACGATAATGTTTGATTATTCTTCTAGTATAGTTCGCGTCTTCTTTTTATTTGCTTTAATTTCATCACCATTATAATTGCCGAATTCAACACCAACAACACCATCGACATCATTATGATTTACACAATAATTGAGAGAAAGTAGTAGTAGTGGTGGTGGTGGTGGAGGTTGGTGGTTGGTGGTTGTTGGTGGTGGTTGGTGGTGGTGGTGGCGGCGGCGGCGGTGGCGGTAGTAGTAGTAGTAGTAGTAGTAGTAGTAGTAGTAGTAGTAGTAGTAGTAGTAGTAGTAGTAGTAGTAGTAGAGGTAGTAGTAGTGGTAGTAGTAGTAGTAGTAGTAGTAGTAGTAGTAGTAGTAGTAGTAGTAGTAGTAGTAGTAGTAGTAGTAGTAGTAGTAGTAGTAGTAGAAGTATAGTAGTAGTAGTAGTAGTAGTAGTAGTAGTAGTGGTAGTAGTAGTAGTAGTAGTAGTAGTAGTAGTAGTAGTAGTAGTAGTAGTAGTAGTAGTAGTGGTAGTAGAAAGAGTAGTAGTAGTAGTAGTAGTAGTAGTAGTAGTAGTAGTAGTAGTAGTAGTAGTAGTAGTAGTAGTAGTAGTAGTAGTAGTAGTACTGTTTAATGAGTAGTAATAAAAGAAATAGAAGCAGAAGTAGTAGTTACATAATTAATAGTAGTAGTATTAAAAGAAGTAGTAATACTAGCAGTTATGTAGAAGATTTATAGTTATTGTAAGTGTTTATGTTGCTGTAGTTTATGTGATTTTAAGTAGAAGAAGTAGTAGTATAATGCTTTAAATAGACATACTTGTTAGACGTACTTGCATTATCATACTCTCTGGAAAAGTAGGGTTATCTTGGATTCTTTTTCCATGTTATGGACAACCTTAACCGTTCTTTCTACAGGAAACGAAACAAATGCAAACAAACCTATCAATGGATTGTATATTGTTCATTATCGTTCCGTTTTCGAAATATACAAGTTACATTTTAAGTAATTAGCACCCGTTGTGGATTATTGATCGTATTAAATGTGTGTACATTATTTGAGTTGTTATACAAAGTGTTCACTCTAAATCTCCAGACGCTTTAGAAGGACTTTAAAGCTTTAGGGAGACAATTTATCAGGGTTGTTTTTTTTTCTTGATTTTTTTTCTTAAAAAAAAATGTAGTTACTAAAACGCTCTTCGTAGTTGATTCACCAAAAGTTAATATATCAAATAATTTATTGACACAGCGTTTCAAAAATACGTAAGTCCCTTGAAAGGGACCTTTTCACAGATTTTGGAAGATATTGGAGTTTGTTATTAAATGCTTTATATTGATAAATGTAAACATTGGATCTTAAAAGCTCCAGTAAATATCAAGAATTAAATTATAGAAAGAAAAAAATGTAACCCTCAAGTGGAGCTAGAACCACTGCCCTCTGGGGTAAAATCTACCGCTTAGACCGCTCGGCCATCCGTGCTCATACAATTATTTGTGCATTTTATACTTTAAACAAGATAAGTATTGATGCAAAGCATCAAAGGGCGTCGGGAATTTCAGTGTAAAAGGCACTCAATGAAGTTATATGGAACGATTTTTTTTCTACTGTTAATATTAATATATTGGCCGATTATTTAAATAAACAAAATAGAAAAAGACACTGGTATAACCATTGTCTATGATTTTGTGTTATAACCCCCAAATAACCATTATTTATGATGTTGTGTTATAACCCCAAATAACCATTATCTATGATTTTGTGTTGTAACCCCAAAATTTTTCATAGTTCATTTTATTTACATTGGTTTCCTTTTTTACTGGCATCCGGGTGCAGTTTTCATTAATGGAACAGAACTGTGTAGGTTTTAAAAAATCTGTTTTATCTTGTAAGCGTAATTTCATATTTTTCTCAACTTCAAGGGGAGATGATTCTGAACTTATTCTTACGTTGCTCATTTACGATAGAAGTTGAGTACTCATTGATATGAAAACACTGTAAAAGTTTGAAAAAAAATGAATGAAAACTGTAAATTGCATGAAGAAGCTGCATTTCACAATACTTTGAAATTCAGTAAAGATCATAATAGATGTATTTCTTCGATATTCATCATTTTCAATAGGGTTCGAGTAGTACTGATATAAAACACTTAACAAGTTTGGAAAGATTCAGACGAAAGTTGTGAAATCTTTTAAACAAGTGGAAACTGTTTATTTTGTCAAATTAAATAGATTTTTTTTTTGACTTATTGTCCCGATGTTTCTCATTTTAAATGAGGTAAAAATGCTCATTGATATGAAGACACTGTAAGTTTGGAAAAAATCTGATGAAAAATGTTGACATAATCACCTAACCAAGCAGTTTTTCACTTTTATTTTTAAATTCAAAGAGACATAATTCTGGACTTATGGTCCAATATTGCTCATATAGAGTTTGAGTTGGGTCCTCATTGATAAAAAAAACCTAAGCAAGTTTGGGAACAATCGGATGAAAATTTTGAACTTCGAACAACGATTTTAAAATTTCTCAAATTCTAAGGAAGATAACTATGGACGTAATGGTCGGATAATGCTAAAGGGCCCATACCACCTGGATAGTAATACGTGTCGCGCTTCGCGCTCTATATGTGGTTCTTAAATAAAACTACGAGGAGTGCTTGACTCTAGGGTAACGGGTTGCTGGGACACAGCTCCTCTTTGATAAGCGGCTGCTTCCTTTATCGCAACTCATTGTTACAATCAATAATACGTGTCGCGCTTCGCGCTCTATATGTGGTAGGGATAGTACTTAGGGCCTATGATAGACAACCATAAAAAAACATGGATAATAGATGTGTTGTTTGCATTTATTTAGGGCCCATACCACCTGGATAGTAATACGTGTCGCGCTTCGCGCTCTATATGTGGTTCTTAAATAAAACTACGAGGAGTGCTTGACTCTAGGGTAACGGGTTGCTGGGACACAGCTCCTCTTTGATAAGCGGCTGCTTCCTTTATCGCAACTCATTGTTACAATCAATAATACGTGTCGCGCTTCGCGCTCTATATGTGGTAGGGATAGTACTTAGGGCCTATGATAGACAACCATAAAAAAACATGGATAATAGATGTGTTGTTTGCATTTATTTGTTTATATAAAAACACGTGTAATTTTTTATAAGATATTTAGGTGATGTAAGAAATTTTAATTAACGTTGTCACCACGCGGCATCCATTAATTTTAATAAAAATGTCCAATTGTAGTAAAATTGATTTTAAAATGTCTACATAAAATAAAGCTTTATTATATTTATTAACCTGACCGATAAAAACTGTCAGCCGCCGAACTGTTCCGTTCGTGACGGAACCCGGGATTGAACCGGGTGCCTTTAGATGATTGTTGCGTAAACAACTTCAGTCTAACGCTCTCCCAACTGAGCTATTCCGGCTGACATCATTTATGTACTGCTATTTGGTGAAGTTGTGTATAACAATCGTTATTATATGTATATTAATAAACTAAGACATTGTACGTTTTCGTACCACTACGCCTTCCAATAAACTTGCTTGCGCGATAGGTCGTCAAATATCGTACTACATTGATTCTCCAGTAAATAAACAAATTAGAAAAACCACAAAATAAATATATTTTGATTAATTTTTGTTTTTATACAAAACCAGAAAGTTTCGCGTATTTGCCCAGCCCCTGTGAGTTTTCCCCTGTGATCAGTTGTGGATCAGTTATTAATCAAAACAATTAGCTTTGCATTATTGGCCATAAATGTTGTAATAAATGTAATAGGCACAAATGCAGTACTTATTTACACGAATTTACACAAAAAATCACCACTATGCAAGATATTCTTAAAACAAAAATATATACATTGATCCGTAAAATAACTTCTCCTCCCATAAGCGAAAAAAATGCATTACATACTAGTCGCCGCTCTCCAGAGCGACGCAAATATGCAGTCCTTGTAGTTTCACAAAATATAACGACAACAACAGAACACTCCAGATTATTCAATCGTTTTGTGTTGCAACGCTTCATAATTTCCAGATTTTTAAAGCGTCAAAAGATGCATATAACGGATATTTAAGGAGCATGGTAAACAGAGGATATTTGTTTGATTCGATGGAATATCGATTTTATTTCACGAGAGCTCATATGATATAATATTTTTACGAGTGGTGCAACCTCGAGTGAAAATATATATTTGTTTACTGATATTTCTTTATAAACCACCGGAAAGCATAAAATCAATGCTCAGTATTACTGTTTCCTAACAAATATCAACGAAAATTTGCGAATCTGGAACATTATTTTTTTATCAATTGACCAAAACGTGAAAAGTTTAAAGTGACAACCCGCTTAATTTTCACTTCATTTTCGTACACGTAAAAATATTACCGTATATTAGAAAAAACAAGAACAACAACAATAAAATTAATAAAGGGTTCTCTGAAAAATATAGTCCGACTTTTACCAAATAAAACTCTAAGGGAAGCTCATACTGTTCTATAGTTGTAATGTCCCTCACACGACATTTGATACTGGTTCTAGCCTATGGATTGCATTGGGTCTCAGTATGCCTATAGCCTTATTACAACCGATAATAACGATTTCTGGTAAATTCAAATGAAATTGTATTATGAAATCCCTTTAGAACTTCAAAACAACGACACTAACGCAAGCTATCTTAGTGCGCACGAATTCATGAGCAGACGTGGAGTGAAAGATTGCAAATAATTTATAGACCATTAACAGTTCAAAATACATAAGCTAAGTGGCTTTAAATGCATATGTATTGCAGTTAGAAGTTGTATTTGTTATACATCATAGCTACCTATAGTTTATCGTATTACATTAAAGCGCGATTCCGTATCAACAGGGATAGGTTTAATGAGATCGCGATTATTTGCTAACTACAAACAATGAAAAGCGATATTTCGTTGTTCACATGAAAGTCAACATGTGCATAATAGACAATTTGATTTATCTGACCGTGTTTATAACGTTTCGTATATTTATATATTGATGAGTGTTGGTTGAACTTGTGTCATTCCTTTTGGCCGTAAATCCATGCTAAGCCTCGGACCCGTGTTTGGTTCGGGGATGGAAAAGTGAATAGATCAGATAAAGGACTTTATACATCGGGTTCAATAAGTGAAGTGGTAAATTCAATATCGACTTTATTTTATAAAACATATTAAACACCGAAAGAAAAGAAACGGGGAAAATTGGTTTGCACGTATATTTATAGACAACGATACTAAATAGAGCTAAGTATATGCAATTAGTTCTCAAGTTCCAAAGTGTCGATTCAACACACGAATACATGTAGAATAGTTATGGCAAGAGGACAATCAGTATTGTTAATTGGTTAATTACGGATTTATTGATAACGTTTTCGTGCGGAGGTAATAGATACACGTTAATAGTTACGCATTCAAGACGGCGTTAAAACGACTCTGCAAGACGCTGGTCGCCTATGCATGAGTAATAACTTTATACAAACTTATTTGTTATGTAAACCATGGCTATAAATGCATGTGGTTGAGTTAATAAACAGGATATAATGAAAGTGTGCAGAGTTTACAATGTGTATCCTTTTATAAAGTGTTCTTTGATCTTTACTGGATTATATTCGCAAAAAAACGTTTATTCGGTGTTTTCATTTGAACGAAGTGAAACAAATTGATTTTTACGTGTTTAATGCGCCATTTTCTTCAGAATTTAAACGAAAAGCGGATTATACGAGGAACTATGAGAACTCTATGTATCGCGACAATACGTCAATATCAGACGAAACATCATTAACGTTAACAGTATCTACTTAACGTAATTGTCAGCTCATAACTCGGACCACATACACCTTGTTTCTAGTAACAAAAAAAAAATAAAAAAAATATGCAGTCTCGTATTGCTTCTTTGAAGATGCCGTCCTCGTGGAACGAGTACATCGGCACTGTACTCAGCGACAGCGGCCACGTATCCCGAAGCGCCATCTACGGAATCTCAGACTCTCGGAAGTGGGCGTCGTCAGCCGGATTTGACGTCACGAGCGACGAAGTTAGGTCGCTAGTGGTAGGCTTCATGGATCCCTCGAGACTCTGGAAAGACGGTGTGCATCTTGGTGGCCGGAAGTACACGTGCACGCGCTCTGAAAGTAGTCTGATAGTGGGCAGGGAGAGCGCAGAGGGAAACGGATGTGTCATCTTCCGGTGTTGCAAGTGTCTGGTGATTGGGACGCACGAGGGCGAAGCACATCCGGGAGGCTGCTACAGCGTCGTCACAAAACTGGGGGAGTATCTCAAGGAACATGGTATATGAACTTTGTGAGCATGGTTACAGCGAGTACACAGTGATAGCACGGTAGCATTATATAAAGCTAAAAGTATATTACTTCCAGAGATAAGCAACGTGGTTGCTCCACGTTCTGAAGAACTTGTTAAGAACTTGTGGATATCGTGTAAAGGAGATGGGTATGATATTGTAAATACTTTTAATGTATACGCAATTTGTTATTGGTTCAAAACTCTGTTGTCTGTTACGTTTTATCCAGACGACAAATAAGGACAAAGTTTACAGATTGAAGCTTTTAACGAAAAGTAGCGTCTGAGCAACATATACAATTGTTCAATTATTTTGGTGTACTTAACCCGTTTACAATATTTGTATAACAGTACATCCCATTTGAAATATCCATTTGAAAAAACAAACAAACATGTTTTTTCATTGCTGAACATAAAAATCTGGGTCAATTATTTTATGTTTGAACGGTTTACATATGAAATTGTTATATGGGTAAACATATAGTACCACATATTGCTGAATTAAAAGTTTTGAAATTACATGTATATAGATTTTTAGGGCAAACATATACAATATTTCATACGGAAAATTGTATACTAAATCGTGAAAACCTCCACCATGTGCCTTGACATATTGCTAATTATTATTGATCAGGAAAATGCAAATTGACGACGAAGATGATTAAAAGGGCATATCTACGCCGATAACGGTGTTATATTGTCAACAATAAAATAGGTTTAAGAAGTACTGATTTAATTTTTGCTAAACGCGTTTTTCTCATGTTTATAAAGGTAACATTACATATCAATCTTTATATTAAACAAATGTCTGATGGATTTTAGTTTGGTCGCGGAAAAATCAATTCATGTAGTGCTTACATCATTTTAATAGGATTAAACATATGAGCCAAGCTCTGTGAAAAGGGGGTTTAATGCATGTGCGTAAAGTGTCGTCCTATATTAGCCTGTACAGTCAGCACAGGCTAATCAGGTACGACACTTTCCGCTTTTATGATATTTTTCGTTTACAGAGGGTCTCTTCTTCGCACAAATCCAGTTAAGATGGAAAGTGTCGTCCCTGATTAGCCTATGCACACATGCTAATCTTGGACGACACTTAACGCACATGCATTAAACCCCTTTTTCACAGAGCACGGCTCATTTCTTCTTAAAGTCGTATTGAAGTGCGATCCCTTTGCAAGCGAGAGTTTGAGCGCAAATCTGGAACAGTGTATCGATAACATAGTTTGGCATTGTTGTTATATTTTTTAATAGTGTACAGTGTAATTTCTGCTTGATTACTAGATGTGCGAGAAATAGGAATATGCATTGTTTGAATGTCTATATTTCGGGGATACACCGTCCAAACAGCCTTTGTAAACAAAGAAACCCCTACTTGTAACACAAATTCAAATGCATGTGTTCATACATTTGTCTTGGTAAGACGGTAAGTTAATTTCAAGCATCTATATAAACGTTATGAATCATGATGTCATATGTTATATAGTATTCATGTAAGTATTCATTTAAATGAATTTACTGTTGTTATGTTTAAGTTTTGTTCTTAATATTATTTCGTTATACTGTGAAATTTTCTGAATGCTGGATTATGATATATTTAAACACTGTTTCATTTCTGTTTTGAAACATTTAAATGTTTAAAATGTTATACAGTGGCATTTAACAAAAGAGCCGTGTCATCTATACGTTTCATTTTATTAGACATAATGCTAAAATAAAGAATATTGTTATAAATTATTGCCGAATTTCATATAACACTTTAACGAATTCTCCAATTAAGTAATTTTTTAACTTCAGTCATATACAGATTGTTGTACATAGTCAGTTATAGCGTTAGCAGAATAACAATTCCTACTACACTCAATGCGCGGTTATTGAATACAACTTTATAATACGGTTTCTACGCATTTTTTATTCCGTTCAATGTTTTCATAGCTTCGAGGCAGCAGGTAGATACTCGATATCAAGCATAAACCTGCAACTTGAATGTAATATGAGTGTACATTTAATGTGTTATAACGTTTTTACTGCATAAATGAATCCTCGTCCATTGTGAATTTCACTAAAATTGTGTTGTATTTTCGTCAAGATAATTACTCTGTGAGAACGATTTCTGAAGTAGAAAAGAAGAAAAGAACACGAGGCTGACGTGCGACTACGAAGAGATAAACCTATCTCAGAACATTTCAATGATGCTGGCCACAGAATACAGAACATGGGTATATCAGTGCTCACACAAATAAGAGACAGTCCCCGTTATTACAGACTTATTAAGGAATTGGAATTCATAAAGAAGTTTGAAAGGCAATCACCAAATGGACTTAATACAAAAATCAACTTGATGTCCTGCTACAGTAAATTTTCTAGTGAACAATATGTGTGAAAAACATTTTATACTAATCATCAACATAAATGAGTGTAAAAATAATAGTACTTTATGCAATTTATCTTATCCATAATGTGTATATGATAGATAGAATAGCAAGTTAACGTGATTATTTAATCAAATATCATTATAATTTTTTACATAGATATGGATTAAAATCAATTCATTAAATAAGTTTACCCTATTTTATTTATGGTAACAAGTTTTAGGTAAATTATAATTAAATATGGTGATGTTTTGTTTTATTACAAAATATTAATTTATTAAATATATAAGGCGCACATTTGACATAAGATTGAGATATGTAAGTATTTAAGTCATTTCATTTTTGGCGAATTTTTTAATTTTTGGCACCATTTTATATAACGTCATTTATGACGTCATCATGTACAACGTCATTTGACTTTTAAAAACATTTTCTTTGTTATTTAAATTGTGCAGTTAAAAGATGTAAAAATGTAGTTAAAGGGGCCTTTTCACAGATTTTTGCATGTTTTGAAGTTTGTCATTAAATACTTTATATTGATATATGTAAACATTGGATCTAAAAAGCTCCAGTAAAACATCAAGAATAAAATTTAAAAAAGTAGCCCGCAGCAGGGCTCGAACCAGTGACCCCGGAGTCCTGAAGTAAAAACCAATTATACCGCTCGGCCATCCTGCCAAGTATGTATGAAAGACGTATTTTATAGTTTATATATGCAATCTTTGTAGTTTTACAAAATTAAACGACAACAACAGAACTCTCCAGATTATTCAATCGTTTCGCGTTGCAACGTTTTATAATTTTCAGCTTTTTAAATCGTCAAAAGATGCATATAATGGCTATATTAGACCATGGCAAATGTTCAGTATTACTGTTTTCTCACAAATATCATAACTGAAACAAAAATTTGCGAATCTAAAACAACTTTTTTCGATTTTGTCAATTTACCAAACAGTGAAAAGATCCCTTTAACATATACATTCTATTGTTTTGATAAAGGCATTATGCCGAAACGTCAATTAAAGGAGTATAGTCAGAGAGTTATAATTATTTAATACCCATTAGGATAATTCAACTGAGCTTAAACAAATCAAATATTGCATTTCATTGCATTTGATTTTTTCCGAAAATACAGGACCAAATAGTCACTTTCGTGAATCTAGTCCTTTGATGAAATTCCTTGCTAAAGTAACTGAGAAACAGCTCCGGTCAGAGAACATCGCTCAATTTGAATTAATTTAGGGGCTATACTTTTAAAAGTATTATTAAGTCGATCATGACACAATTTACAATTGCACTGCCGTATGATGATACAGATTTAATGCAAGTTCCATGAAATTTAATATATACAACAGTTGCTGAGAAAAAGCTCAGGACTGGCATAACTAATAATTATTTATAAAACATTTGGAAAAAAATCACAGAAATCAACATTCATAAGAAACAAATACCGGTAAAAACACAGACATTTAATCCTCCGAACAATTATTGTTTGCCCAGTCAACACCTTCAGACTTGTTTCTAACGCAGAATATTAGCATCAGTTCTAAGGAAACTAGAATAAAGCATGTAAACATTATGACTTGGTGTCAGGTCGGGTGTTTAACACTCGTATGGCCCATACAATTCTAATGTTAGACAAAACATTTTTAACAATACTCTACAACTCACTTCAATAATCTGCAAAATGAGACCACAAACACAATTTCTTTAATCTGTCACAACTGCTACTTTACTTGTTAAACAATTGAAAGTTGCATATGCCTCCAGTTATACTGAGGTTGAAGGTGTGGTTTTCCTTGGTTGGAGTACACTTGAACATATGTCTCCGTTTGTGATAGGTCCCACTTCTCAATTGCAGGAATATGATTTTGCTTTCCATTTCCAACCCATTTTTTTGCACATTGTCTGAAGCGTACGATTTGCTAGCATGAAGGCCTGTTCCTGTTAGAATGTTAACTGCCATGTTATATGGGTTTCCAGCAATGGTCCTTTGAATGCCTGCCCTTATACCACGCAGGGTTCCCGGAGAATACATTTTGCCATCATTTGTGCGAACCTCCGCATAGAAGTTTCGATGTGTCAGGCACACTCCAGGTCCACCTTGATATCCCGTTTCTGCAGCTAGTCTGAATTAAAGAAATCGTAATTCAAATGTCAATTATAGCGAACATACACATATTCTCGGACATGAACATCTACGGGAGTTTTCAAAATCCGTTCTTGCCCTCGTACTGCGCACTCGAGCATGAACGGTTTTTTCGAGCGCCCGTTTATGCCCTCGTAAACGTGTATTATCCCTATATTGATATGGAATATTCGATACGTTAAATAATGCATAATGTTGATATCTGACAAAGTAATAAATGGAACACCAATTGACAGACGTACATACCGACAGATGGTTAAAAAACTATATGCATTCATTTGGGGGCATACAAATATTCAGTTCATAATTCAAATGCATTTTCAAACATAAACTTGCTTTTCGATAATCATACTTTGTATGTGTATAAAGAGTGTTATCAACCATCTTGATGGCTTGATTGCTAAACCATTGACAATATTGCTTCACAACATGCTTATTTTTCTTAAAATGTCAGTTTTCCTTCAGAGTTTAAGTTAAATTATATGAATGCAAAATTGCTTAAAGTGATATTATGGTCATTTTTCACTGTTGAATTGAGCTGAAAAGAATTAACAGGTCAAAAGAGTTAGTTAAAATGTGGTTACTGACCAAAAAAATATATTTCATATTCGATATTTTACATGACTCACCCAGTCTTCTAAGCCGAAATGATCCGTAAAACAAATCTGTGTCTTTGTGTCGTATGATTGAATCTGCACTAAAACTAAATTTAGGTTCACATCGTACATGCATGATCAGTTGTCAAACGAAAGTACGGTTGACATTCAAAAGGTTTGCGCCGCGCCACGCTTAAATGGCCTGGATAAACCACTGAGGATTTATGGGATCCGAACGAAGATGTATTATTATGTATTATCTCTATAGTTCTACATATAATAATATTATATAACCCTTCTATTTATGACAAATATATGGACCGGAACGTCCATCAATGCACAATCTTGAACTATAAAATAGAAGGTCTAAGTGTGTCCTCAACCTTTGAGCTTGGGAACTGGGTCTTGTGTGCGACACTGTTTCAGTAAAGTAATTTTAAAATCCATTCATTAAAAACAAACATATGGTTAGGATGCATAATTTTTTGGACAGACGTACTGCCCGACAGATGGTTCAAAACTATATGCCTCCTTTAGGGAGCATAGAAAAAGAAGCGTTATGAATAAGACACAAGCTCCTACTTACATCAAAGACTTCATCAGCGAAAAGCTGGTCTAATATAAATACCCCGATAAAAGCATTCTGTTCTTGGTAAATTGGTCATTTGCACAGTATATTACTCATGTTGTCTGTTGTTTAGATCAGAACGTATTTACGTTATGCTTGCTTTAATAAAGCAAAGACCTTGTTTAAAACAATATTTTGTAAAAAAAGGTATACTAGTAAAAAGGTCGCCCAATGACACTTTTTGCAGGCGCGGGAAAATTGTAGTAGTAGTAAAATGAAATGTACATGAACATTCACTATGTGCATGCTTACTGATGAGAAAGGACTTTTAATGGTACCTTTTTTAAATTATTCATAGAAACAAAAAAAGTATGTTGGGCATTTGTTCGAACCACACTAGGACAGTGTCGGGATTTATTCTTATTTTTAAAACCAGCGAAATTGTTTTGACTTTTCATATGGGGCTACTTTCTGCACCAAATAGTGCTAACATAAAAAGTAGCTCAATATTGGTAGGAGGTCAACATATTACAATATTACCTGATCTTATATAAATGATAATTATTTTTTGCTATTTCCTCGTCGAAAAAGTAATGTTGCTATGTTTTAAACTGTTACCGGTGAATATTTCGAACTGTTTACCGGTCAATAGTTTGAACTGTTGCCCGCTCGTGCAGACTACCCCTGTGTTTCCTATTTCTATTTTTTAGAAATAACGTTATCATCATTAGGTATTTTCCGTTACAATTACGTGTCTGTACGAAAGTATTATATGTACTACGATTGTGCGTAAAGCGACGGAAATTAGCGAAATCAAAACAAGCGGTTACGTGATCTTAATCTCTAACGTGTTGTTCTTTCTATGTTTGAAATTTATCGGCATCGGGCAACAGTTCCATAGTAATCCCCAATTCCTTGTGACAACAGTTTTGACTGTTCACCGCGCGTTCATGAAATAACTGTTTACTATGTCAGGAATAATATTTTTAAATTTTTGGTCTTTTTACTTATCAATTTGGTTTTAATATTTCATTAATTACTGGTAAGTAATTTACCCAACAATTTTATATTCTTAAAAAATGAACGTTGTGTAATTTTAAAATTTCTTTTTTATATATAGGGAACTACCGTCGATATGCCCATATGACCAATCGCCGGTAACTCAGTGGGTGGGTTAAAGTAAAAAAAGTAATAATCAGCAAACATGGTTAACTAACTCATGCGCAGCAAGTATGCGAAATATTTATTAAATACGTTACATGTTTTACAAGTATACCTTAAGTTAAATAACACCTTGTACTGTGCTTACTTTGTTCTGTTGCAAGTGTCGTCTGCACCCTGGAAGTCTGTGTAGGCTCGAGTTCGTGGCAAAAGACTTGAAAGGCGTGTTTTCTCGTACGAATGAGATACATAGGCACTGGCAACTGTTTAGCTATATCAATAACTTTATATGTGTCACCATCTTTTTCGAACAATAGATTGGACAAATATTCAGGTTGTGGCCAAGAACCTGGACGCGCTTCCCGGTCAGCCATTGCTAAACGAAGTAACTGCGCGTGGACCAGTTTATGAATATGAAACACACATATCAGGGAACGGCACAGTATGTTCTATACTAAGAGTTGACATTCTGGAAATGAGTTTTTGTGATTGTATACTTGCAGTTGTTTGTTTAAATTTTCCAGTATGAAAATACTTATTAATGCGTCGAAGTGTATCACCGGTGTAAGATTAATACCGGTGGAATCCGAATATCAAATATGTCGCACGTGCCATGATGTCTACATCGTGATTTGCATACGCACTGTGGGTATTTCAGTTACCGATATCTGTCAAACCAAAAATGTAAAAGAAAAAGAGCTTTTTTATGGTAATTATACGATTTTCATGATACATCCGTTTAAAAAAACAAACTTGAATTGAAACTTACTCATTTTATATCATTCTCCTCAAGTTAATTCAAGGACGCTGATGTTTACAAATAGCAAACGGTGTAATGGTAGATTTCTCCTCTGAAATGTGTTCGATAGTACTCGCCCAAACTTCTAGCTTGTTGTAACATTCAAAATAACACAAAGATATATATGTGTTTCTTAATTTTTTTTTAACAATACCGTGCATAGATTTACAAGTTTAAAGAAAAACAAATATTTTTAATACCGCTTTAAAGGGGCCTTTTCACAGATTTTGGCATTTTTTAACTTATTCATTAAATGCTTTATATTGATAAATGTAAACATTGGATCGTAAAAGCTCCAGTAAAACATCAAGAATAAAATTAAAAAAAAGGAAAAGAACATTGCCCGGAGCAGGTTTCGAACCAGTGACCCCTGGAGTCCTGCCAGAGTCCTGAAGTAAAAACGCTTTAGCCTACTGAGCTATTCCGCCGAGTACACATATTTGACGTATTTTATACCTTATATAAGCAATCTTCGTAGTTTCACAAAATTTAACGACAAAAACAGAACTCTCCAAATTATTCAATCGTTTCGCGTTGCAACGCTTTATAATTTTTAGGTTTTAAAATCGTCAAAAGATGCATATAATGGCTATATTAGACCATGGTAAATGTTCAGTATTACTGTTTCCTCACAAATATCATAAATAAAACGAAAATTTGCGAATCTGAAACAATTTTTTTCAATTTTGTCAATTTACCAAAGCGTGAAAAGATCCCTTTAACTTTCTGGGAGTAAGAGAAATGGTCAATATGACCCTGGTCTCATTGCTGAGGCATATGGTGCTGTCAAGAAGAAATGCATGTCTGTGTACAGGGTCAGCATGTCTCTATGGAATTCCAGAACGTACTCTTCGTGACCGCACACTTGGACTACAGCCAATCCCCGGCTCATCAGATCCCCTACCAAGACCAGGGCCCAAAAACTTTGTTTTCTGTCACTGAAGGGGAGCAGTTTGTGTGTCATTTCAAGTACAGGGCCGAGATTGGTTACGGCTACTCCAGGAGAGAAATTGTCCGTTTAGCCATAAGCCATGGAAAGAAAAACAATTCTGAACCATGTCTTTCAGATTATTGGTTCAGTGGTTTGAAGAAGAGATGGCGAGACATTCATGTCGCAAAAGTTGCATCCTGCCAGGGCGAAGGCCTCTTCTTCTGAGGAACTTGAGCACTATTTTTCAGACCTGAGGAACATCATGGAAAAATGTAACCTAACGAACAGGCTCGACTTGATATGGAACATTGATGAAACCGGATTACCGGACACTACTCCTGGCTCAGCTGGAACAGTAACTGAGTCCGGTTGGTCAAATTCAATTGTCTTCTTGGAATGTGTGAAACGCATTTTCGAAAGCATGACCCTGTTGACAAGGAGACCATGCTTATTCTTTTGATGGTCACAATTCTCAAGTTAATCTAACCCTCACTAAATGGGGAGACGATGACAAGGTTCAATTCTTTGTTCCTCCACCACATACTTCCCATCTGACACAGCCTTTGGATGTTGCTTGTTTTGGACATTTGAAGAAAGCCTATCACTCTGAATGTCAGTCATTTCTTAGACAAAGACCTGGTCTAAAAAGTACTCGCTACAACACTTGATCACATATTTCAGTTACCGATATCTGTCAAACCAAAAATGTAAAAGAAAAAGAGCTTTTTGATGGTAATTATACGATTTTCATGATACATCCGTTTTAAAAAAACAACCTTGAATTGAAACTAACTCATTTTATATCATTTTACTCAAGTTAAGTCAAGGACGCTGATGTTTACAAATAGCAAACGGTGTAATGGTAGATTGCTTCTTTGAAATGTGTACGATAGTACTCGCCCAAATTCGAGCTTGTTGTAACATTCAAAATAACACAATGATATATATTTGTTTTGTTTTTTTAACAATAACGTGCATAGATTTACAAGTTTAAAGAAAAACAAATATTTTTTTTAATACAGCTTTAACTTTCTGGGAGTAAGAGAAATGGTCAATATGACCCTGGTCTCATTGCTGAGGCATATGGTGCTGTCAAGAAGAAATGCATGTCTGTGTACAGGGTCAGCATGTCTCTATGGAATTCCAGAGAGTACTCTTCGTGACCGCACACTTGGACTACAGCCAATCCCCGGCTCATCAGATCCCCTACCAAGACCTGGGCCCCAAACATTGTTTTATGTCACTGAAGGGGAGCAGTTTGTGTGTCATGTCAAGTATATGGCCGAGATCGGTTACGGCTACTCCAGGAGAGAAATTGTCCGTTTAGCCATAAGCCTTGCAAAGAAAAACAATTCTGAACCATGTCTTTCAGATTATTGGTTCAGTCGTTTGAAGAAGAGATGGCGAGACATTCATGTCGCAAAAGTTGCCTCCTGCCAGAGCTAAGGCCTCTTCTTCTGAGGAACTGGAGCACTATTTTTCAGACCTGAAAAACATCATGGAAAAATGTAACCTGACCAACAGGCTCGACTTCATATGGAACATTGATGAAACCGGATTACTGGACACTACTCCTGGCTCAGCTGGAACAGTAACTGAATCCGGTTGGTCAAATTCAATTGTCTTCTTGGAATTTGTGAAACACATTTTCGAAAGCATGACCCTGTTGGCAAGAAGACCATGCTTATTCTTTTGATGGTCACAATTCTCAAGTTAATCTAACCCTCACTAAATGGGGAGACGATGACAAGGTTCAATTCTTTGTTCCTCCACCACATACTTCCCATCTGACACAGCCTTTGGATGTTGCTTGTTTTGGACATTTGAAGAAAGCCTATCACTCTGAATGTCAGTCATTTCTTAGACAAAGACCTGGTCTAAAAAGCACTCGCTACAACACTTGATCACGTTCTTCCAAAGCATACAACAAGCCATGACTCCAGAAAATCTTATTTCTGTTTTCCGTAAAACAGGCATCTATTCATTGAATCCCGGTGTCATTCCAGCTGTCAAAACGGCTCCGTCTAAAATTTACTCTTCTAATGAACGTCTTCATACTGTTGCTTCCAGCCCTTTCTGTTCTTTCATTGAAAGCAGAAAAATTAACACAGTCACAACAATTCATAGAAAACGAAAAGCTTCAGAAACAATTGTTGGTGACCTTTCAAAATATTCAAATAAACTGAGAGAGCTTCAAAATGTCTCAGTCATTGTTACTTAAAACGGGTTTTGAAAGGGTTAAATTATGCCTTTTCTGAAATAACTTTGAGGTTCATATATAGTCTGTTGTTTTACAGGGAAATTTACAAGTGTGAATGCCTGTTGGCCAGGGTCCTGCCATGACAGTCACATCTTCAGGACGTCAGGTCTCTGTGCCAAATTGGAGCGGGAGAATACACACTTTGCACATGGTGTGCTGTTAGGAGATAGTGGGTATGTTAAAGTAGTTTATAACTAAATATATAGAGAATACTAGGTTAGCGTTGAATACAGAGACGTTTATGTTGCGAGGCTTAGAAGCTCCAGGAAGCGCGAGCCTTGGCGATCACTAATGATTTAAAGCGATATTATTTTTCAGGTTTTTAAACCGTCAAACGATGCATGTAAACATAAAAGAGCATGACGAATGTTCAGTATTACTGTTTTCTCTCACACATCATAACAACAACGAAAATTTGCAATCTGAATTTTTTTTGTCAAGTTGTCAATTAACCGAAACGTATAGAAGCGTATATGGTACACCCTGATGCTTTGATGTCAACATTCCATGACGGCATCATATGAAAACGGTGTCATGGCGTAAAACAATAACTCATCGTGTCGACTAAAACTATGATGGCAAGTCATTTTCACAAGAACATGACGCCAAAAATTATGTTGATTTGTTCGACTTAGATCATGTTGATCACATATTTTTTCGGGAAAAGCCGGAAACATTTACGTCGAGACTTCAACTTAATGTCGTTATGGCGAGTAAAATTAAGTGGGAAAAAGCTACAAAACTATGTCGACATACCATGTTATTTCACAGTAAGTCGATATAAATTAATCCGGCATGACCATGTTACTGAGGTGTACCATATACGCTTCCGTATTATGGATATACGCTTCCGTATATAAAAGCTGTCATCGGTACGCAGAAAATAATACAACAAGCAATCCCTCTTTCAGTTATGTCGACATGTCAACATTACGTTACTTGCAAGTCATCAAGATATATGTCGTCATACAGTAAACAACACAGAAATAGTTAAATTTACAGGACGGCTTAAGGATAAAATATCGTCAGAGATTAAGGCTGTTATGCCAACATGCGGGTTCTTGAAGTCTTGAAATCTTATCCTAAGTCGACAAATCATCATAATTGTTGGCGTCATGCTCTTGTGAAAATGACTTGCCATCATAGTTTTAGTCAACACGATGAGTTATTTTTAGCCAATAGGATACGGTTTATGTGCTTTTAACCTGAAAGAAGTTAAGTAAGTGTAATACACAGCTGAAAACGACTGCACTAAACTGAAGTTGGTATCACATAGCCACTGATGCAGCCCCAGCAAATGCAGGAAACTCGGTGCCTATGAAATTCATTACAGCCCCTGTAAAAAGATCAATTCTTTCATAGGAACCACCTCCTCCTTAAATGAACAATGTCAAAACTGCATTGTTTAAGCAGGCAGTCACGGGTGTATTGTTACATTATTATCAACATAATTTTACTTAACAGGAAAAGTAAACAATGACTACTAAGTAACATAATTGAACATGACTGACTGAAAAGTATCAATTTTGTTTGTTCCTTACATTTAGATGACTGGCATTTTCAAAGTGATGTTGGTCCCATTTTTTAATTTATTGTTGAATACCATAAAATAAAAAAATATATTTTCTATGATCACTCGTGAAATAACAAACGATCTTACACTGACATGAACACATATCCTCTATATCATCTTTTTAAAATTAATTTTCACTAAGTCTAATGCCCAGGATTACGAGAGAATTTACATATTTTACTTGCATACATTAAGTTAACCGTTAAATTGTATGTAGTGTCATTTAATATTCAGGGTTGCTCATGCGTTGGCGTTTAGTTATTAGACCACGATTTAAATTGGTTTTGGAAATATATCTTTGTATCTTGATGATATATAGATTTGTTATGAGTTTTCACAAAATTAAATCTCCAAAACCACTCCCAATATTAAGCTTACCAGGATCAGATTAGTTTTATTAAAACTTGTAAACAATATTTTGCTAAATAAAAGAAAGACAATTGCCCCCAGTGTTGTGTTTTATATATAGATATACAAGCAATGATTTTCTGTTCGATTATGTATGCGTGTAAAAAAAGGTATGGGTAAAATACACGTAATATAAAATCGTTACCATGCGCTATTTATAGAAATATTAACTAATTTATTTACAAAATCCGAGATTTTTAGAACGTACAATGCTAGTTTTGCAAAGAAATTAAATAAATAAACACTAAACTGCTAGCCTAACTATGTTTTGAATTTATAAGAAATACATACATTTACCACAATATAGTGTGTACTTGCTAAAGTAATATACGTTTATTACTGCTGACAGGCAATCATTTGCTTTCTGTTCAATCAACGTTGTGATCGATTTGAGCCCCTTCACCAGATTCGTAACTGACATTCGTGTATTATTCATAGAGGCCAAACACAATACATATTTTATTTTATGAACGCCATTACATTCAGATTATAACGCAACGTGATAAAAAATTTATAGCTGTGAATGTAGTTCTAGAATTTCGGCTGTAGTTATTATTATTATTACATGTACAATGTGAAAATTTACATAATAAAATATGCACCAGTTATTGGTCAATGTTGTACAATTGCTGCACGTTTATATTAATATTTAAAAGTGGCCTTAAAGGTATTTAACAACAACAACAATAACAATAGATGTAAACCAGTTGAACGTTTTAACGTATTTTGCTTGTAGCATTACATTTATTATTGTAAGCATTCTGAGTATGAAGTACATGACTTTCTCGGATAGGCGTGGTAATCGTGTTGGCACCTATCACAAAATTAAAGTGAAACATGAGCTTTGCTCGACAAATATACATGTAATCATGTTTTACTTGAGAAAACTGAGTTCTCTGATAAACACTTTTCGAAGAATCCAGAGTTTTTGATTCAGTATTATAATTTCAAATTATCCCCGGACAGACGCTATACAACATCCGGCGAACAGCGACAAATATTTGAGTGGATGTTAGGATTTTATTTTAATGAGCTTGGGACTTTACGTGCCTGGCTACGGAAAATTTAGTTGATTGGAAGTAAATGAATTAATTTATGCTTCAAAAAACTAGGATGTAAACTATTTAATTTGTTTTTTATGATAGTCATAGTATTAAATTTCTTTTGATGTTTGGAAATGACGCTTTAACATCAATATATGCTTAACAGTTGTTTTCATGTTAAAGACTCATCTGTAACGGACGGGAAATGTGCGCATCACACGTTTTAGTCTGGTGAAATATGTTTTCTATTAATGGTTTAAACCATTTCAGCATTTAAAAGAGAAGAGTGTTATACGTTAATGATATTGCATACAATACTCAATGAACAGTAAGAGCTTGGGCAAGCCATGTGTGTCACCTTTAATGAAATGACTTAACACTGAGATGCTCTATCTGGTAGTTTGAGCGACACATATAATATATTTGCAGCGATTCATTTTGAAATCCTTAATCGCAACGCGAGATTAAGTTCAATTTCAACATTAAGCTCGGTGATCTCCACCAACCGACCTAGAGAAAGAACGAGCGAATGAAACAATCATTGTTACATATAGACACCGACCCTTTTCTGTTATTTAGAGCTAAGGACACCGTCCAACATGTTCTGAAATGACTATGTATCAATTGATTAAAAAAATTGATTTCATTGATATGTTTGTGTGATAGAGACATTAAGCATTAAGCTCAATACAAACGTTACGCTGATAATGTTTACAGGTGCAAATTGTCTGCAAGCATATAAGAAGATTGTGTTACCTAGGTCGTATTCCAGTTTAAGTTATCATAGAAAAATATTTTTTAAATTTCATACTGTAAAAACATTTTTTACTGAAAAATTAAAATAAATATGAAAACGCCAGACATTGTAGCGATATAAATTTGATGTTGATTTCATTACAGGGTATAAGTTGTTTAGCTGCTTGTTTTTTATGCATTATATAGACGTATGGTAAAACGGATAAGGAATTTGAATAACATCCGTGGGTACGATTGTTTTTAAGTTTTAATATATCAAGCGTGTTAACAATGAGTTTGTTGTTGTTGTGTTTTTTGTTTTTGTTTAAACGGTTACAACAAAAAATACGGTGTTTTTGTTCGTTTTTGTTGGTGAACGACATTAACATATTTAAATCAATAAGCACAATTAGAATAGTGGTGACTTACGTTTTGGATGTTTCTTTTTTTTTTTTGTTAAATGTTAACTGATTCCAGTCCATATCTGTACTAGGTGCTAAGCCAGATGTTAACATTTATTTATCAATATTATATATTGAATATAATTTATCTATAGCAAAAACGCACAAATACTATGTGTAAAAGGCAATAAAATCATTGGGTAACCGCACTATCATTAATCATCCATACATATTTTAAATATACATACGCGCACGTTCTTAAGAAACATGTTTGAGTTATTTGCCATTCTATTTGACTGGTTAATATTCAGAATTTAGTAAAGTGCACATGTCTTATTTAACTGATGTACCATATTGTGCATGAAATATTAGCATACGTCGAACGATGTTCCTTGTATCGCTTTAGCATATGCCTTAGGTTTGTAAGGACGATTTTCTGGCACACTGACCGCGTTTTGGCCTTGATACCCTGCGATATGGAATGTATTGGATTTAAAGAGACTTTACGATTACGTAACAAAAATGAACGGAATACCGTTAATACCATCGCGGTTACGCATTAAAATCCAAAGGTTGACAATGCGATAGTGTTATAGTACAATGTCGACAATGCGATAGTACGATGGCGACAACGCGATAGTACGATGGCGACAATGCGATAGTACGATGGCAACAACGCGATAGTACGATGACGACAGTGCGATAGTACGATGGTAACATTGCGACAATACGATGGCGACAGTGCGATATTACGATGGCGACAATACGATAGTGCGATAATACGATGCCGACAGTGCGACAATACGATGGCGACAGAGCGAAAGTACGTTGGCGACAATGCGATAGTGCGATAATACGATGACGACAATGCGACAATACGATGGCGACAGTTCAATAGTACGATGGCGACAATGCGATAATACGATGACGACAGTTCGTCAACGCGATAGAACGATGACGACAATGCGATAGTACGATGGCGACAATGCGATGATACGATGGCGACAGTACGATATGACTATCGCATTGTCGCCATCGTACTATCGCGTTGTCGCCATCGCATTGTCGCCCTCTGGATTTGAATGTGTAACCACGATGGTACTTACGGTATTCCGTACTAATGTATGTGTCTAGACTTTTTCAGCTACTGAACTTATCGTATGCCGTACAACAATAGTGAATTGACCAGGCCTCGACACTAACGGTGGTCCGGGGACCCGAGGCCCCCAGATTTTGGCGAGGGTCACCAGTTCTTTCAAGCTGGGTGATCCTCCGGGAACCCTAAATTTATAGAACCATTTCGTATTGATTGACCATTTGAATCCCAGGAGTTTCGCTGTCGATCGTCATTGGCGCCAACGCCGCTAAATTTTGAAAGTGGCTCAAATTTTGTAAGTGGCGAATTGCAAAAAATCGGTTAAATCCTATCCGAAAATGTACTGCGAATCGAAAGCACGCAACTGAGCATTTGCGTCAGCGTCTGTCAGTTGTAAATATTGATTTTCGACGATGTAAGCGACCTACAGTGCAGAGAGTATATTGAAATCACTGAAGCGTGTTAGTGTTATAAACGGTGTTTTTACTGCTATTGTCAAGTTTGATGGGGGTTATTATCTGATTAACGTCTCCTTTATGATATTGAGCAATACATTAAGTAACACGGGGACAAACTGTCACGACGATCAATACTTAACATGATTATTAGGGCCGCTATTTCTTTAATCAAAACCATGGGGCTGGCAAAAGCATTTAACTTCGCCACAAAACAAATAAAAACTTGTTTCAACAAAGTATTTGTGAGCGTTTCTGTTTAATAGTTTCATTGTTTTAATGTCCTGGGATGGATATAATTTGATTAAGATACCAACAATTTCTGAAATAAAAAGTATATGATTCACTCGATGTTCTTTATTTCGGATATGTTTAAATTCAGACATTTAAAGATAGGGACATGTATGTGTTCGTTCGTTGTTGATAGTTTGTAAAAATATGTTTTATGTTCTTTCAGGCAACTAGAATGGTTGGTGGCAATTATTTGGGCCTTTCTGTCAGGAAAAAGGCGTGAAAACATTTATTTAATTGAACCTGTAAATCATCCACCACTAACAGAAAACGTTTTAACAACAGAAGCTGATGTATATATCATGTCCAAATGACAAAATATAACTGTTTTACAATTTGAAGTGAGATGATTTATTTTCTGATGTTTTATATTTCTTTTTCCCTTTCAAATGAAGTACATTGGTGTGATTCTATGTTTAAATAATTATTTTTTTAACATTTAGGCAGCATGCTGTTTAATACATTGAAGTTATTTTGGTTATCAAGTTGAAAAAAAATATATACAAATAAAGCTTATTAAGACTTATAAAGGTATGACTTTTGAAGGTACTAATTGTTTTTTATGTAAAAACATTCTTTTTAAAGTGATAATATAGTCAATGACATTAATGTAGTAAGGTTTCTTTAAATGATTGTTCTTATGAAATAAGGTTGGAATAACCGACAGTTTCCACGCCGCGAAAAAGTGGCGACAACTTTTTTTTGGCCAGTGAAACCCCTGAATCCGCGTGATTACCTTTTATTTCTTATAAGTCTATAATAAGAACTTCCAAAACGGTAAGTACTGGTGGCGAAGGGCAATGCTGAAGAT
Organism: Dreissena polymorpha; assembly: GCF_020536995.1. NCBI lineage: Eukaryota > Metazoa > Mollusca > Bivalvia > Myida > Dreissenidae > Dreissena > Dreissena polymorpha. Next base: position 12,968,733 of record NC_068370.1, on the reverse strand, counting down.
GATTATGACAATTATGACGATGATGATGATATTGATGAAAGACATGATATCAAAAGTTTACAAGACAAGGCTTTTGAGCTATTAATGTGTCAGCTTTAAATGGCAACATAATGAATATAGGAAATAAAAATATGTACTAGTATGCTTCTTGTATTAATTTGCCCTTACTCTGAGAGTCGCTGTGCGTTAAAACAAGAGGGAACCCTAGTTTGGGTGAGGGTCACCAAAAGTTGAAAGTAGGGTTCCCTCCGGATACCCAATCAAAAAAGTTTGTGTCAAGGCCTGGAATTGACACAGACCCCAGTGCAAGTCTTTCATCAAATTTAGGTAGGAAAATCGGATAGCATTTTCAGTTAACTGATAATTATGACCGACACGGAGTCCTTGCCATTTGAGCCTAATTACTTTGGGTGTTAAGCCGTTCACAGAGTAAAGTTAGCTATATTCGGCGATAATTTGAGTATGGGTTTAGTATCTGATGCATGGCGCAGCTTCACCCGAACTACCAACCGTTTAAGAAGAAAAACCGTAATTCCTGACAGTTGTAATAGAAAGGCATGTACCATTGCCGGCCACGTATTTAGCCAAAGATCTGAGCACAGAGGTTGGGACCAGATGCCCCGGTGCGATCCTGGATCGATGATTCTATCCAAGAGTATTCGCCTTCTATCGCTGATTCAAGGATGGCAAAGTTGTCAATTTCAAGCAGAAATAGCGAGGATTTCACATTTTGTTCTACCCAGACGGTTCCTGTAAGACTGACCTTATATAACCAAACTTGTCGAAACCGCATCAAGCCCAAAGCAAACGCACGGGCAACTCGCTTTTCGGATTTCTGATCAATTTAAAACAAGGATTTATTTCATATGCTTAATACAACTTAACGTTTTTGGTCGAACATGAATACACATGACCGCTCCGGTCGATCTTCACCGCAGCTGACAATTATGGACAATACTGACCACAACTTACCATTTCGGACAAAACTAACTTAAACTGACCATTTGATATTAGTCGGCACAAAGAACTTCGTCGGGTAATCTAGATCTAACCTTAAAGTCTTAATCATTGTTACTTTAACTATTTAACGGCGCTTCACTGTATTAAGACCTTCATATAAAAGAACTTACTTAACAAGAAAGCTTTGTGTTAGTTACAATTGTCTTGCTTAGTCGGGGGCAAAATTAATTAAAAAAATGTACACGCAAAATTGCGCGTTTGAGGTTTATGATCACCTCTTAAGCTTTAACTAAATTGTCAGGTCATGAATAAGTGAAAAAAATGTTCAAAATGTGAAAATTATGTCATTTTATTACCTAGCTGTCTGACTTCACGTCGTACGTTCATTGAACAACAAAAATGTATATAAAGCATTAGGAATGTTCTGGGCTCGTAGGTTTTTTGCTGGGCAACCTAATTTAAGGAGTTGGTTGCCCGTCTGGGCAACCAGCCATATTAAGTTAGTTTCCATCCCTGTAATTATGTATGTTCAACATCAAACATTAAAATGCAAACAACGAAACCATAATAAACACCATAATAAAGGGCACCAAACACAATCTGCATTTTCCTTCTTTGTTCATATCGTATGCATTTTTCAATGTTGCCTACCGGTGTATTGTAAATTGTCTGCGTTTCCCGTATGCGTTTTAGAAAGACCCTCGCTTTTGCAGAATTGTTTCTCGAACCAAATTTGTTGTATTTTCTAACAACGTTTTTTCACTAAAAAAAGGTCTTAGAAAAATTAACTAAAAAGGTCTTAGAAAAATTCTTAGAAGAAAATCTCAGAGAAAAGTTGTCAAGTCAAAAATTGTAAAAATTCGAGTATTCAATGTTAAAGGGGCCTTTTCACGTTTTGGTAAATTGACAAAATTTAAAAAAAGGTTGTTCGTATTCGCAAATTTTCGTTTCATATATGATATTTGTGAGGAAATATTAATACTGAACATACACCATGCTCTAAAATACCCATTATATGCATCTTTTGAAGATTTGAAAACCTGACAATTATAAAGCGTTGCGACGCGAAACAATTGAGTAATTTGGAGAGTTCTGGTGTTGTCGTTATATTTTGTGAAACTACGAGGATTACTTATATAAAGTAAAAAAATACATCCACTCATAGCATGAGTACGGGTGTCCGACTGGTCTAAGCGGAAGACTTTGTACACCAGGACTCAATGGGTCAGTGGTCCGAGCCCAGTTGAGGGTTATTTGTTTTTTTTTTATAATTGTATTCTTGTTGTTTGTTTCCTAGAGATTTTTAGGTCCAAGGTTTAAATTTTTCAATATAAAGCATTTAATGACAAACTTCAATACATGCACAAATCTGTGAAAAAATCTTTTAAATACAATACGTATTTCGTCTGCCCATATTGTACTACATCCGTGCATTGCACCGCATTTTTTTCACAACCCTGTGACGTAGTTTTGATTTGTGGTATTACGAAGAAAATAGTAAAAAAACTGCTCGGTCTTTACTGTTTGTTGACTTATTTATGTCTATTTATTACTTATAAGAGTTGCTTTCACTCGACTCATTTTATATACCAAGTCTGCGACTGCTTGTACTTGTATAGTAGTAAACATGCCTTGGTGAACTACTTTATTTTTAAAAGTAAACATTTTTATATCAAGCCCGTGGACTGTTGTGAAAGAGGTTTTCATAAATGTCATTAATACAAATATGTATGATTTAAAATGATGTGCAGTGATGCAGCAACGTAAACAAACGCACGAAATCTAGATTGAAGAGCGAATTTAATCATATACACAAAAATACTGGTAAGTGAGCCGGAACACTGAAAACATCAGTGTTATTTATTTGGAGTTGGAATGCCCCTGCTTCCCAGTAAGTAACTTTTCTTAAGTTGAAGTGCTGTCTTGCTTTGTCTTACTTAGTTGCAGTAGTTATTATGCTTTGATCAATATAAATATTTATGGTTTCGATGGATTGTTAAATCTATAACTTCTATATTGACAGAATTGGACAAATGTTAACACAATTTTAACATAGATATGAGACGCATTGTCACTCACAGTAACACTTTGCTTCAATTAAGGTTTATGTAAAGCGTTGAGATATATGGTCCGAATGTAAACATAGGTCTTATCATTGATTCAATTTAACTTGGCATTAAAGAATTTGAAAGTAACATACACATCTTTACATATATGATACGATTTGTCGCGAGCAAGGACCACATGGTTTCTTTCAAGGTCAATGTGTTACTAACAGGGCAAAGTCTATAACGACTTGCTGCGCCGTAAGACATATTTGGCCAGCTTATTAGCCCGTACATGATTTATATTGATATTTAAAATGCTTATGTACAGCTTATGTTTACAATTAAATGCACAATAGTATTCGTTAGTTATTGTATGTGTCAAGATCTTCCAATATAGACTTGTTAATTGTTATTGGTTGCATGCAGGATTTTCTGCGCATGCGCTCTAACTGGAAAAAGAAATGGTTACAGAAACGTAAAACATATGCAAACAGGCATCTGTTTATTCACTAAATCGACAATAAATTCGTCTATACATATTACAATACCTTAATAATAATACAAAACTATCACATTTAGTAACAATTCTTTATATAAATATGTTTAATTGCATCTTTATAAAAATATGAGTTTGTCATTAGTATCAGAGTAAATGTGGTCTGTGGACTCAACACTGACAATATCACGAAGTAAAGTTATAATTATAAATAGCCGTATAATGTATTGAACAAAGAAGTCAATACATTAAATTATAATTATCATAATATGTAATGTTAATGTTATCTCTCTCTCTCTTCCCCTTTCTCTTTTTCCCTTCCTCCCTCCCTCGCTGTCTCTCTCGTTTAAAAGAACGCATGGATTAATACAAAATAAGAATTTCGTTTAAAACATCAGGAGAGACAACTCAAAGTGTACGTTTGGTAGCAGAAGATTTTTTCGCGGTGTCATAAAGGACACCGGATTTCTTTAAAAATCAAGGTACTGCGTAGGGTGGGCAGTCCAGATCCAATACGCCCGTAACTAACAATAATAAAACTTCTTCTTGCGACCCAGAGCCTGGTTCGTCCAAAAAAATAAAGGCCTCTCACATCAGAAACTCGTGGAAGAAAGACTGGCAATGGCTTGTACAATATGAGAAAGGGGAAATGTTGCGAAGTTACTGCATTGATAACACTCTTTCTAACGCATTTACAACTGGTTGCACGAATTTCAGTACATCAACACTATCCCGACAATTTGATACATCAGACCAAAAATGTTCTGTTGTTGCAAGAGCTCACGGTAAAAATGCTATAGAACAAACAGCGAAGAATGTTATTTCCACCAGGATGCAGTAGTTACATTTGCAATTTACACTTTATACTGGCTAGCTAACAAGAATATAACTACAGAAAAGTATGCATCCCTATTAGAGTTGTTAGAGAAAGAAGGGTGTAGCAATGTGTCTAAATTGAATAGTGGTGGTGATGCATCTTACAGGTCAGTTTCCATTGCTAATGAAATTCAACAGCCCGTAGCAGATACAATCATGGATAATATCCTTGATGAAATGAAAGACTCATTATGTGTTGCCCTATTAAGTGACGAGTCAACAGAAATATCGGTCAATGGAAAACTTATCATGTATGTGACATTCGTTACTAAAGTTCTTGAGGTAAATTTCCTTTTTTTTGGTAACATTAGCATAGGTGAAAACGATGCCACAACCAATGCTAACAAATTGACAACTGTCATGGAAGAAAGTCCTGCTAACAAAATTCGTTGCCTTGGATCGGATGGAGCCAGTGTAATGACTTGTGTGAAAAATGGAGTTGCAGCGCACTTGAAAAACAATGTCTCAATTTCTTGTTAATTTGCACTGTGTGGCACACAGGTTAGCCCTATGCATCAGCCAAGCAGCCTCACAAATAGATGTAATGCAACAGTATAAGTCCCTTCCTACAAGCCTGTACTACTACTTTAAGACTTCGTCTGTGACGGTAAGCTAAAATACAGAATTTATTTGACCAACCCCAGATTAACATATAAGAGATGAACGATATCAGGTTGTTTGATTTCGATAATGTACTGGAATGTATATACAAGTCATGTTTTGCACTTGTAATTTATTTTGATTTGAATGAATTTTTCAATGACCCAAAGGCAACTGGCCTTTGCAAGTCTCTGCTGCATATCATACCAGTCATCACAGCTTCCAATCTTGTGTTTCAAAAAGAAACTCTAGACATTTCTGTCATTCAACCTATTGGACATACTACAATATCAAAACTAGAGTACCTGAAATTGAATGATGGACATTACAAGCAAAAATTCAAAAGGCTGCTGAAGGGTGATACATTGTTTGATCATGAGTTGAGCTACACAACACAACAGAACAACAGGTTGAATCAGCCGTGCTAGATTTTTTTTAATATGCTACAAAGTACGTGCAGTAAGGAAAATATATACTAAAAAGTTCATCCGAAATAACCGGTTGCCTTTAAGAGTATTTTCCGTACTCATAGTATTTGGTAGAGTAATTCTGAATACTCGGGGTACTTCAAAGTAATACATGAGCCGACAACGCCTCATTGTTGTAGGTTGTTAATTTGAGTTTATGTAGTTTTTTCTAGATTTCTTTTCTTTGCGTGTGTGTTAAATGCACTATATCCATGTTTGTATTCAATAATCTTGTCTAATATCCGCCAACAAATATGGAATATTTTTAATAAATATTTGAATTGATGCAGAAAGTGATTTTTTAACTTGACATTAGAAACGCAAATGATCAAAGCATTTCTATACTCGATTGTATAAACATACATGAGAATTTTTTTTCCTGGTCATTGACTTTATCAGGATCAACTTTAAGCTGTACGTATGTAATATAAAATGGATGTTTTAATAAATGCTACTTTTTTGCTTTTTACTTACACTTATATCTTTGGTCATGAGAACTGTTTAATGTAACATAGAACGCATGCGTATATCAAGCGCATGTATATTATAAGCATTCAGTTTAAAAATAGAAAACAGTATATATTTTTGTTTAAGAGCTTTAAAATGCAGACGTCCTGTTAAGTTGACTAGCACATAAATTGTTTGTGAAATAATCCTTTAAGTGTTTTCAGCCTTGATTTAAACTGTCTTCAAACACATAATCCTTAAGATAATCAGGTCGATTGTTCCACTTTTTTAGGCCGATAAGGGCACGAGATCTATCTGCCAATTATGTTCGTCGTCTAGGGATGTAGAGCTTAGTCCTATTTTGTAACCGAAATCTGTACCTCATCGAGCAGGTACAAACATTTCCCTTAGGTACACTGGATGTGTTCCATTGATGACACGAAATGGAACTACTCTGACTTAGAACATCACCCTGACTTTTACTGGAAGCAAATGTAACTGTTTCAGAAGATCAGTGCCTTGTTCTTCGAAACAAGCATTCATAACTACTCTTGTAGCATCATAATTTTGTGACTCGCTGTAATTTCTTGCTTTGATAAGCAGGAACTTCCGGAAAGAAACCACTACAAAAATCAATATGTGAATGAACTGATCCTTGTAATAATGATTCCGTAGACTTTTGTGTGAGATGTTTTCGTATACATTTGATAGTTCATAGCTAAGCGTGAAGTGATGTGAACACTATGATCTCATTATTGGCGATTTTTCTTCGGAACAGCCACGCTTTAAGTCTTTCGTTGTGCCAACTGTTGTCTGATTCCATATACACTACTTTCATTGTTTGAGTTGTTAGTTTTTAGTTTGAATGTTGACTTCCACTTTATGACGTATTCCAGGCAGCCATCAAGTTGCTAAAAACGGTTTACTCGTTTTCGGAATTTGCCAACTGTATTTTAAGTGCATATGGTCATCCGCATATCCATTAAGATCGGCCGGATATTTCTATACCACTCTGTTGAGAGTTGGAATGTATAAGGAACATATTACCGGTCCAGCACAATAACCATGAGGAATACCAAACATCAATGGCTGAGTTTTCGATGTTGATTGTTCAACTATACTTTCCACTTTCATTTTCTGTTTGTGATATTAAAAGTTGATTCATTAAATAGGGAATGTCAAAAATACCCTATTCGTCTTGAAACATTCGAATTATATTGAGATATCAATAGTGCCAACTGTTGCACACAAGTCAACCATGACCATGATAATTACTTGACCTTCAGGCAGGTTTCTTAAAGGTCAATATACATTTTAAGCATTGCTCTTTCAACACTATAAAAACATATGTATGTGGGCAATTTGGAAAGCTTGGGGAGATTATTAGCCTCAGTATAATTAATTTTGGTTTATGCAGCTTTTTCAAGAATCTTCTACAGAAAAGTCACAGGACGATAGTTCGGTAGTTCAAACGGAAGACCTTCCTTCTCAATTGAGTGTTTTCATGTGGCAATGAATATTTTAGATAGCAATATACTATTTCTGTCCATATAGGGGTAAAGTTTGAAAGATGTTCTTTTAGTTTGGATTGCATCAAGTTCACGTGTTGTAGGTTTGTGTGCATTTACAAGTTTTAGAATATCACATTGGCAGAGTGGTTTGAAGGCACTAAATGCATTGCTTATCACATGTGGATTTGAGCAGAACAAATTAATGTTGAATGTCGTTTCAATTAATAGATTATTCAAGTCAGTACTTATTTTAATAATTGTATCTGCAAAGTATGGCATGAAGTAATTAGCAAAAGCTACTGCACTTGTATGTAATGGGCGTGAGTTGTCTTTCTATCTACCCAGTAAACTTTCTTGATTACCCTTCTGCATCCCCAATAATGTCTTCGTAGTTTTTATCCTTGGCGTTGAAAAGTTGTAGACTCTTCTAGACATGTCAGATTTGTCGTGCATTAAGATTTTTTCTATGGATCGTTTGGACAGTTTTAGCTGTTTAATATACCAAGAATACCACCGTTATTTTATCGGTCCCACATATCTTAAAATTCTCTAATAAGATTTTTTGATTTGTATTACTCTGACTTGTTGAAAGCAAGCTGCTGGTCAGTTCAGTTTTAAGCTACTCGTGCTAATAGCACGGTTTTTATCGCCGTTAGTATTACTTTTTTGAAAAGAAATTTGCAGACATATTATTGCCTTTATTATATCTATTTTATTTTTTTTTCAGAAATGAGAAAAGATGGACATATCCACTTTGCGATGTATGTGCTCTTATTTGGAAACGCATTTTGTTTAGGTAAGCATAAAAAAGCACCTCTTTAAATGAGTAATAATTACATAGTGATTAAAAGGCAGCAATGCGGTAGGTGGGTTCAATTGTGATGACAATCAATTTATTTATAACTTAATATGCAATATACTTAATTACCACAATCCTTGCAGTGATTGTCTCTTTTTATTAATAACCACTGCCGTCACAAGCAAAATCGGGCTGTCCGCTTAGCTCAGTGGTTTGAAAACGCGCTTCTCACCTAGGGGCCTGGGTTCAATCTCCGCTCCCGGCGCATGTGAGTTTGGTTTGTAGTAAACATATCAGACAGGTGAGGCTTCTGTGCCGGGTACGCTGGTTTCTCCTGTCAGCACAAGACAACACTTGGACGAATATCTTTTATTAAAAAGTAAATGGCAGGAAATTGCAGCTTTATTTCATTGTTTGTCAAACATTCCTGAGTCTTGTAGCAGTGTAGTATGACTTTCTGAGTCATCACATAATGCAGCCACGTGCGCGGAAGGATCTCATAAACTTCTGTATAAAATGCAAATAAGTGCATATTTTGTATAATTGGATTGTATTCGGTTCCCCTTTACAATTAAAATGGTTAAAGAAAAATCACAATCATTATTAGTCATGACGGCAGTATTTTGATAAGACCTTTGATCAGTAAAAACACAATTGTCCATGTACGTTGCATGTGTAATTAAAGATACCCAAATAGAACCATTTATCATACAACTACATTAATATCTGCCTGATAAAAAGTGTCCGGTATAATTCTTTATATCACGTCAGCAGTGTTTGTATCAGTCAAGGTGTGTAAGTAGGTCAAAATAATCTGCATTAACTGTAAAATAGAGGATATTTGTTGCATTCGGTGGATAATCGAGCAGCCACTCGTGAAAATATTATTTTCTATGATCAGGAGTGAATTAAAAGCAAAATTCCACCTAATCCAACACATTTTCTTTTTATTTTCTGTTGTTTTTTTTCACCGTGTATATACATTGTTTAAGAGTTTAACTAAAGAATTTCGCTTTGATAATGACGTCATTTCGTCAAAAAATGACGTCATTTCACAGTAAACAGTGAAAATCACAGGTGGTTAGCGTGTGGCTATGATATTAATTAGTGAAATTATCATTTTGAATGATACATAATCATATTATAAGGAAAAATCAACTTTTATGAAAAAATATTTCAATATCAAATATATATATATAACAAGGTATCCAACTCAAAATCACCCGAAAACGGGGTGCATCGCTTTGAACAACCATAACTTCATCAATTGTGCAGCGATTTTCACGATCTTGGTCTTATTCAACGCAAAAAACAAATTTCCTTTCTGGAAATGTATTTATCTTGTTATATTTTTACAAATGCTGGGTAAACTTTTAAGAAATAACACGATACACAACTCGTGTGACCTACTTAGCATCGATCAGACAGATTAATTAATGAAATCTTCAGGTGTAAAGAAACACCTTCGCATTGGACCAATGAAATCACTCGTGTGTTTAAAATGTCGGTTAGTTGAAATGTATGTAAGCAAAGGTTTCAAACGGCGCTGAACAGTTAGTTTCGATGGATAATGCTACGTCAAGCATGGTAAGAATTTGTTTCATACGTTTTATTGAATTATGGTATCGAGGTACGTGAACTTGCAGGGAAAATGCCCTTTACTCCGTGGATATTTCATTCATTTATCCTATGCGATAAAGTCAACAATTTCTATAAACTTGGATCAGGTTCAACAAAACAAACAATTTGATACAAAGAATGTACATACTTTATTCTAGTTTAAATTCATAAATCACAAAAACGTTGTTTTTTTTAATCACCACTGCCCGCACTACAGAAGTTAAATGACGTCATCAATGGGAAATTAACTCTTAAATATCGATATAGTCATTGCACTCGCAAGTGTTGCACAGAAAGCCAAGACAAATGATAATCCTCAACTATTTAAACAACCGATTTAACACGCTTACAGTATGTCAATATTGACACCATAATCAAAATGTAAATTTCAATACACATCTCCAAAAGGGCGTCTCCAAACTATTCGATGAAGTGTGTTCGTCGATTAAATTTGTCGCTGCAGTCCATTGTTTTCTTCTCATTTGTACTGCAAACTCCTTTTTTTCTCCATACGATGTTTAAAATAAGCGATTATTCGTGTCTTCTTTTCGAACGCCGTTGGTACATGTATGTCAACCTGTAAAAGCCGGATCAGCAAAATCAGCGGGGATCCGTAAATTTTAAATAAAAAAATTGATTGTTTTCAGATGTTTAGGAAGATGTGGTGTGATAAACAGAAAAACAGGTTACTGCCCCATCGTTCTGTAAGCCTCGTCGTTATATTATTCTAAGCCTGATATATTACAAAACGATGGGACAGTAACCTGTTATTCTCAATATATCAGGCAACGTTATATCAGGCAGATATCAATGCGGTGGTATGATAAATTACACAATTTGAGGGCAGTACCCTGTTATATATATAATACCATTACTATTGCATAACTTTACCACAGTTTCAGTTCCATTTGTGCGCGGCCCGGACCCCTGGTCCGACGAGACCGGGTTACTGAAGATCCAGTATTACTGCAACTTCCGCGCAACCCAAGTAGACTTGGTCACCAGCATGTCGGCAAGATTGTTAGTCATTTTCAATGAAGACGTACAGGATATCTTGGTAAGCATTGATATGTCAATCAATTGCACTGTAAGCGTGAATATCATCCTAGGCTTATTTTGGTATGGAAAGCATTGACTGTCTTATACGTAAAAAATTAACATTGTTGTGTCCAAATAGAAATATAATTAGTCACTTTGTCAATATATAAAGTCAATATGTCATTATATTGGGAGCTTGTGTCAATATATTATGTTGTAGAAATTTTACGCCAGTAGGCACGGATGAATGACTGGAACAATCGCACGTATTAAAATACGTTAACTAAGCTAAATAGAAAACGTTCTGCACTTACATCAACAAGTTTTACATTTAATATGAAAAAATAACTGACTATATTTGTTGTGCAATATAATTTATAAAAAAATAACTGACTATATTTGTTGTGCAATATAGCGTTAAGGATGTACGCCGTTGAGAAATAGAGAAATACCCACTTGTATTTAGGTTTTACTTCTTGTCGTGAAATGCATTTAGTTTTTCTTAAAAAATCTATTAAATGTAAAATATGCATTTGCTAATAAAAATCCAGTTTTGAATAAAGACGTAAATAAAGACCATATAGAGATGTTGATTGACCAACGCCACATACACGGGTACTTTTCCAGTTGCTGAACCAAATTTTAATAAATATTTGGCGCTGAAGATTTGTGATGGACAAGGCGATTGATAAACTTTGGCACACCACATCTTCAGCTACATGTTTATTGTCACAAATAGTAGCCTTTGTTCGGATTTTACACTTTCAGAGTAGGATCTACGATAAGATTGTAAATTACGTTCGTCCTGATTTATATGAATAAGATATAATGCGGCAAAGAATTGTTCAGAAAAAAACACCCCGACATTAGTCATAACTCTTTAATCTTACTGAATTTATTGACGGTCGTTTTTAGCAAACAAAAGAAAAACAAAAAAAAACAACATCAACGCCATGTATATTTTTTTATATTTCTTTTTTTATTTAATGTGTTAGTTCAAACGGTCGATAAATGAATTTATTTATTTAAGTGAAATGAATGAATGTATGAAAGTGATAGCGAAAATTTAGCAAAGCTTTTTTAAAAACATCATGTATTTTTTATGATATGCTTTACCGGTCTTGTTCTCCTTCACAATCACTGGAAAAAACAAGAACAGTCATGTAAAACGTATATCTAACACTTAAAAAGACATTTGAGCACACGATTAAAAGGTCACCGGAAATAACAAATCGTTTTGTGTTGATCCCTCTTAACGAAGAATTTGCAATTAACATCACTGTATGTCAGACAATACCACAAACGCTTAGACATCGATAGTTTAACTTTTAATTGCAATGTTGGTCACGGGGAGTGTAGACACAATGTGAATAAAGCTTTGTATAGCTGCACACCCGCGGTACTGATATATCCTATTACCCGGAAGTTTTCCTCTTTCTCAGAACTGGATTATGCTCACTTTGTCGCCCGCACGCGCTAATCGTCCGAACAAGGTGTTCGTCTTGACAAACAAAAACAACACGGATTTCACCAACTTCCAGTGGTCCTTCCACGTGGTATGGAAATGAGACATCGATTATGGTCCTCCCGTCCGCACTTCCACCCCCGCACCCAATGGAACATGTCAGCTCGTCACTGATTTCGTCACCGGTAATTGGATATTTACCAAAGACCCACTTGTTTGTATAACGGTTTACTCCCAAATTTATTTTTTTTTCATTATTACCATTTTATTATTATTCTGCATCGTCAAAGGTGCTTTCGAAATATGTCTCAAAGCGGATTTAAGCACGAAATTAACAAAAATAGATGTTTGCCTTGAAATGAAAATGGATGTCATTTTTGTATTGTAAATACATTTGCAGGACCAGGAAGACTGGTAACGCGTTTTCTTGTTTCACCCGTTTTTATCTTCCTAGCTAAAAACGATAACTTTCACACACACACACTGGGCACTTCATGGCCCATATTTAATTAGAGATAAATTCCATCATTATCAATATCTGTATCGTAAATATTACGACCACATACCACCTTAAATGTTCGTAAGCGTTTATAAAATTAAAATACATTACGTAAAAACGAGAAATAAATTGTCGGAAAAAAAGCAAAATTATTGATAATTATTGTCATAAAATAACGCGACATGGAAAGTTAAATTTCCTTCTATATTAAATAACACTAACATTGTATTTATGAGCATATACTTCTTTCTTATTTTATAAATCATAAACAATGTAACATTCAGTTTAGTCAAGTTATTTTCCCATATTTACGTCGTGTTTGATTTACTTTTAATACCCGTTACCTTTAATTTGAGTTATATATGGGCCGTGCTCTGTGAAAAAGGGTTTAATGCATGTGCGTTAAGTGTCGTCCCAGATTAGCATGTGCAGTCCGCACAGGCTAATCAGGGACGACACTTTCCGCCTAAACTTAACTTTGGCTAAGAAGAAACTTTCTTGAAGGGAAAAATATCATAAAAGCGAAAAGTGTCGTCCGTGATTAGCCTGTGCGGACTGCGAACTCTTATCTGGGACGGCACTTTACGCACATGCATTCAACCCCCTTTTCACAGAGCACGACCCAATATCAAGGTTTAAATGAATTTAAGTCCAATCGTTCTTCCAATTTAACGTCAAGTTGAACAAACTCGTATACTTAATTAATTTTTAAATACTGCTCAGGCGTAAAATATAAATGTTGTTTCCTACCACTCAGATCTAGCCGACCCATCTTATATTTGGTAACGATCATAAACTTTGTTTTGCAACAGACACACGTGATTTGAGAATGTTTTATTGACGTAAACTTTAATGTTTTGGCCATTTAAACAAAGTTCAACATATAACTTGTCAATCAGTTCTGCATATTTCCTTATTTAATTATTAACTTTGCAAACAATTTTTGTCGAACTCGCTAAACTAACATTTTCGACATACCTACACTATTTATGTTGGAAATACCAGTGCAGACAAATAGCCATGTCTTAATCGGCATCATAGTAGACGCAAGCCTATATCAGTAACATAAGATAACATTTAACTCAGAGTTAACGTTATTATATGTGAAGTTTATTCACCTTTTTATATGAAGTTAAGACTTATTGTAGAAATAAGTATTCCATTTATCATATAATCAAATCGTTTGTGTCTTGAAGCAACGCACTTTCTTGCAAGTTTCTTAACTGGTTTCATAAAATATTTAAAGGGGCGGTTAATCAGATTGCTATATATCACGAAAAAAATAAAAGTTCTAAAATATTGTATTTTTTTACAATTATTAGTTTATATTGATTAAAATATCACGACTGGTATACATATTACATTACTTGAAAAATGTTAAGTTTTCATATTTTCGGTATATTCGGTAATAAAATTTTACTGAGTATGTCTACCAGCTAATTTTGAGAGTTCAGTTGTTGTCGTTATATTTTGTGAAACTACGAGGATTGCTTATATTAAGTATAAAATACAACGCTCATGGATGGCCGAGTGGTCTAAATGGGAGACGTTTTACTCCAGGACTCCAGGGGTCAGTGGTTCGAGCCCTGTTCATGGTTATAAAAAACAATCATTTTATTCTCGATTTTTTACTGGTGATTTTTATATCCAATGTTTAAATGTATCAATATAAAGCATTTAGTGACGGTTTTTTAGAACTTTTCTTTTTTCGTCAATCTGGTTGACTGCCCCTTTAATGCAATTACAATTGATTAAATAACTTTTCAGGTCGAATACACATCTTTACGTTTCCATATTCAATTGAAGAAAAAGGGAGAAGATTATAAAGTTCAATAAGAGATGTACAAGAAGTTGTAGAAAAAAAAATATAGAAGTATTCAATTAATGCAAAACCTGTTAAAGCTTTACAATTATTTCAGACCACGCAATCATTTACACTAGAGTTATTTCGATACCACCACTAAAATAAAATTGCGTTTATACAAAATTGATTGTTATGAAATTAAAACATAAAAACATTTAAATGAGTTTCAGTTCCGATTGAGCGCGGCTCAAACCCGTGGTCCGAAGAGTCCGGTTTACTTAGGATCCAGTATTACTGCAACTTCCGCGCACCGCAAGTAGGCTTGGTTGCCGGCAGAATGGCGACATTGTTAGTCATTTTAAATCAAGACGTGCAAGGTGTCGTGGTAAGCATTTAGATATCAATCAATTTCGCTGTTAGCTTTAACATAATTCAAGGCATATTTTTGTTATATGTTTGTTAAAACGGTCAATGAATATATTTATTTATTATTTATAAATGAAAAATTATGAAAATGGTGTATTTTTATGTTATTTTTAAAATGCAATATTCTCCTTCACAATCATAAAATACAACGATGTCGCGTTAAACTTAAATAAATTAAAAAAATATTATTTGCGCAATCAATATCGCCATCAATAATACATCTCGAAAATGAAGGGACATTAATAACTTAACTAAAAATTAAAAGTGTGGTTCCGTAGAATGTATTTCTAATAGTAATAATGCATCTAATTGTAACTGCCGTTGTTGCTTCACACCCACGATACTGATTTATCATATTACCCGGAAGTTGTCCTGTTTCACAGAACTGGAACATGCTCACTCTGTCCCCCGCAAGCGTCAACAGGTCGGACAAGGTGATCGTCCTGACAAATGAAAACAACATGGACTTCACCAACTTCCAGTGGTCCTTCCACGTGTTATGGAAAGGAGTCATCACCAATCCCGAACCCACGGGAACGTGTCAACTTTTCAACGACAATGGTACATTAACAAATGACCTAGTTTATTGTTTTATAGTTTACAACGAATATCATCGTCTAATGTACCTTCGAAATATGTATCAAAATAGATTTGAACATGAAATATCTTTAGACAATCGGCCTTAAAATGGATACGGATGTCTTTTGTCCTAGAAATACAGCTGTAGAAAAAAGATGACTGATAACGAGTCTCTTTGTATCCGCTTTTATCTCTTCATACCAATGAACATTAGATTGTCCGGACGCCATGACGCATAATTAATTTGAGTTTTACTACAATCTTATTATTCATATTAGTAACGTGCATAATTCGATCAAGTACAACCTCTTACTTTCTTCAGTGTACATATTCCTTAACACTACAGTACGTGTAATTAATTATTGAATTGTTGGGCAAATTAAGCTAACTTGTTGATTAACATTGGCAGAAAATAACACGACATGAAAAGATACGTTAAGTTCTATTTTTTGAATTCTCCTGAAATTTTATTTTTTTCTCTACGTTAAATCTTATTTCGTGTCATCTTACTTATTATCAAAATCTTAAACAAGTTTTTATTGTATGTAATCAATAATACTTTATTGTTATGTTTTATTCCAGGTTTAAATAAAAATAGTTAAATCATTCAATCATTAAAAAACTCAACGAATTAAAGAGAACAAAAATAATGTTCAGGCGCAAAATAACACGTTTTTTGTTTCAATTAACGTGACCGACCCTTATTTTGAGTGTCGACCCTTCACTTTAGCTTGGTATTCCAGGTTCAGCTTTCGTTCTGATTAATAAATGTAATAATACTTTTTGCTAAATTCGATCGTTTATTCATCACCATAATTCTGATTTTACTTCCAAATTAGCGGCTTCTACCACTCTAGCGCCTGCTTCTACCACTCAAGCGCCTGAATCACGCTCAGTTTCGACATCTGGATACGTCGGCATTGGCATTGGTGTCTTCGTGATAGTTCTCGTCGCGGCAGCAGTTGTTGTCTTCGTGTACAAGAGGTAAGCTAAGTGATATTATTTTTAATTTCACGTATGCGTTTCGCGTGAAGAAACATATATTTGGAAATTAAAACAAACATTCTGCTGTACATGCTGTGAGATAATATATCTGCAACAATTCAGTTATTTTTCCTTTGTATGTGATGTAAGATAATACATACAGGCTCATACGTGTGTGAGTTCTAAAATCAGTCATTAAAGATAGTGCACTCTTTAAGTAACACGAGTTTTTGTGCACATAATTATTTTGGAATACGTGTACCAACATGTTGTAGTATAATGATATGTCTGAAGTGTAACATGTGTAATTTAAGACGCCAAAGACAGCTTCATACTGAAGATCCATATTCCCGGTACTCTCCAAAAGCTGATGAATATGATGTGTTCAAGGACACTGACAATGTGCCGAAGCCCCCTCCCGTAAGTTGTCAACCAATTATGAGCAAACATTCGTGTACATGCTATATATAGCTATATATATATATAGTTTACTATACAATTGGAAAGAACGCATTTCGGTGATCAGAGAAAGACTAAATATAAAACTGCTGCTCATAGCCACTGCTGCCTAACCCTCCCTTCCCTCCTGACCTTCTAGTTTAGTTTACCAAATTATAAGTACAGCGCTTTAAATATATTATTCATTCATGCGTGTAAAGTAAATGTTACGAAACTGTAATCTGAAACAAAAAACTGATCTGGGTTTCGCTCCAGCTCCTAAAAATTCAGTCCAGTCAATGTTTAAGTATGATACCGCCGAATACAATGAAGTATCTTTGCTAAATATTTAAATATAATAATATTAGTAAGATAAGTGTGGCATATTGGTATATATGTGTGTAGCTAGGTTTAGTACATTAAATGAAAATAACTGTCAATGATGCCGGATTAAAACTGTGAAATGACGGCATATATATTATCCTGCTTTGATACCAAATAATAGTGAATGAAATGTTTTTTAAGTAAGTGACATACATTTAATGAAAGCAACAACTGTTTTGTAAATTCCTGTATGATAGAGTATTTATTTGCACGAGTATACACAATGATATATAAGAGAAAGGCGTATATTGTAAATACATATCTTCTGTACATTCTCTAACCAAGCAGCGTTTCGAAACTGGTAGACATTATACTATTATCAGAAATTAAAGAATTCGTACTTTATGTTATCTTAACGATTTAGAAGACGAATATCGCTTTTTACTTAGATGTCCATTTTATTTAGAAGAAAGATCCAAATACATATCGAAACACTTTTCAATAAAACCATGTATTCATACATTTTTGATTCTCTTGAATAGTAATTAAAAGGTTCCCTTCGGATGTTAGCAATTTACTGTATTACATTCTTTAAAGGGATCTTTTCACGGTTTGGTAAATTGACAAAATTGAAAAAAAGTTGTTTCAGATTAGCAAATTTTCGTTTGAGTTATGATATTTGTGAGGAAACAGTATTACTGAACATTTACCATAGTCCAATATAGCCATTATATGTATCTTTTGACGATTTGAAAACCTAAATATTATAAAGCGTTGTAACGCGAAACGATTGAATAATTTGGAGAGTTCTGTTGTTGTCGTTTAAAATTACGAAACTACGAAGATTACTTATATAAGGTATAAAATACTTGAACTGTGTAAACCCGGCGGAATAGCCGAGAGGCATTATGCGTTTTTACTTCAGACTAACTCCAGGACTCCGGGGGTCACTGGTTCGAGCCTTGGTACCGGCTACTTTTTTTTTGCTTTTTTAAATTTTATTCTTGCTTTTTTACAGAAGCTTTTAAGATCCAATGTTAACAATTATCAAAATAATTAGCATTAATTGACAAACTTCAAAATATGCCAAAATCTGTGAAAAGGCCCCTTTAAAAAAAAAAAAAATTCTTTTTGTTAAACTCAAAGTTTATTATTATTTATTTTCCGTTTAATATAAAATCAATGTACTGTGTTTTTATCTGTTTATAATTATATATATATATATATATATATATATATATATATATATATATATATATATATATATATATATATATATATATATATATATATATATATATATATATATATATATATACATAATTATGGACAGTAAAAGGGACATGCTGTGGACTAGAAACATAAATATGCAGACACAGCTGTGCCAGTATGCTTACGATAGTTCGTGAGTATGAGATTTGTCAAAGTAATCATGTTATAAAATCAAACCTACTCCATCGCATGATCGTTTCTTATGCGAGATTTCTAGACTATTATTGAGTTTACTTCAAATCATGCGGCATTACATTCAATTTGGTGATGAAATGATAGATGAACGAAAAAAGTACAGTCCGTCAATTGTATATATACACCAAATGAAATAGCTAAACAGACAGACAGGGTAACAAACTTCATCCAAATACAACTGGGGTAATTGACGATGAACAGTAATTTAAAGCGTTTGAGTTTGAACCCTCGATGTAGAACTATTATGCATTAATATAATCCAAAGACAACGTTGGTTTCCATCCTAAAATATGTAAAATATTGTATATAATGCATGTAAAAAAATGACTAAAATATACAAAATTCAACACTAAATATATAAAACAGTGTAAAATTGGGGTCGACAACTCGAAAGTCGCAGCGCATCATAGGTATTATTTTGCCTGAAAAAGATTGCTGCATATACCAAAACGTTACTTGGAATTGGTAATTAGTTAGTTCCTTATTCAGAAGCCTGTATTTCGGACGATCACTGTCGGATATGTTACCTTTTTAGATGGTATGTGTGTTATTTACGTTTGATTATGTTATATGGACGTTTCTGTAAAATTCTATTGTATATTATATTTAACTTTTTAATATTCAAAATTTAAAGGCGAATACTCATGTCATGAACTTCAATGTATCTTTTTGCCGATCAGATAGTTTTTTTTACGTTTTTCATATTTTACAAGTACTTAATTGATATTTTATTATACTATGGATGTGTGGTATTGATTGAATTATGGCCCTGTTTTATAAAGAATTTGCTCGAAAACATCCCTTTTTCTTGAACGCGAATATACATATAGTCGTCGGGGTTGTGCTCGAAGATCTTAAAGTGATATTACGGGCATTTTTCACTGTCGAATTGAGCTGAAAAGAACTAACATGTCAAAAGAGTTAGTTAAAATGTGGTTACTGACCAATTATCTGCAACTCATCTTGCTACCAGTTGTTTATAAAAAATATATTTTATATTCGATATTTTACATGACTCACCAAGTCCTATAAGCAGAAATGATCCGTAAAACAAAATTGTGTCTTTGTGTCGTATGAGCGAATCTGCACTAAAACTAAATTTAGGTTCACATCGTACATGCATGATCAGTTGTCAAACGAAAGTACGGTTGATATTCAAATGCATTATGTTTCTCTTTCCGGGATATTGTTTTAGTATGTTGATGCTGCATTAACACATATAAGTGTATATGAAGTGAAAACACCAAAAATAAACAACGGTTGCGATAAAAAAAAACTATAAACTGTTAGATGCCCATAATATCACTTAAACGCAAGTTTAGCAAAATAACCATATTTCGTTTGAGCACGTTTTTTCATAAAGTGGCATTATGAAGTGAATTAATTTACAAAATCAACCTTCAGACTATTGCTTTTTCGATCCAGTTGCAACAATTAATCTTTGTTCGATATGTTTGCTCTATCCCACACACGAGGTGCTCATGTTGCTTTTACACTTTTCGAATTTTTCATATCCGAGATCTGCACTGTTGATAGCTAACGGCTCGGAGAGTCATATTGCTCACGAGATAGCATTACAATGTTGAACCTGAGGGGGTGAAGTGTTAGAAATCTGCATTTCATATTGACATAATCCTCAGACAATGGATTCTGGTCGTGTTTAAAGGATATATTTTCCAATTATCAACTCTACTTCTTTCTATGTGCATAGATTCTAGCTCGCTTCTTTTCACATGACTTGCTGTTACAAGTTTACATAGATCTACATGAGAAACACCATGTCTGGTGAAAGGCTGTCTGATTCAGGACTCATACACATTCACAGAGAAACGGATGTTTCGATCGATGAAATCATCAACACATTTGCCTCGGTTAAATGTAGAAATATTGATTTCATGTAATTGATGCACCTGTTAGAACAATTAGTGTTATAGATCGACTATAATTAAGTTTTACACTCGACACGTTACGGTGCCGTTTTAGACACGCAGACAGTATTATTGGAAATAATTCCCATGGTTTGACTTGTGAATAAGTGGAGTGTTACCAGGGTTACCACTATTATTATTCTAATATATTCAATAGATATTGTAAAACGTGTGTATTCGAAAAGTCCTGTAGTAAAACTAAACTAAATTATTTATAACAAGGGTAAGGAGTATATATTGTAACCAATTATATCACTGAGTAAACGACATGTTAAACATCTCATCTTAAAAAGCAAGTGATTTTACATTTATGATCGTGTTATACGTTTGTTTGGCAAATTATTGTGTATATGGTCGATATATTCTATTGTATATCTGAATTCAAAATATGTATAACCATGAACATGCATGTACATTTAACAACTCATATATAAAAAAAAAAACTTGACATTCAAGCCTACAAACATGTCATTAAGCGGGGAAACAAGCACGTAATCATTGCCTCCCGAATCAATTAAATTGTCGGATGTTGATGCCCAGGGGAATTAGTTTCTGCACGAGCTAACAAAGCGAACTAACAAAGCGAATATGTAATGTGTCTAATTCTTATTATCGAATTTGATTTGGTATACGTATTTTAGCTAACTCAGCTTTACAATAATTCATTTCATTGTGATAACAGTTTTTACATGTGCATTTGCCCTGGCGAATTCTTCCTCTGGAATGCCTTCAGGAAAAAGTTTACTACATTATATAAATGGTTAACCAGTGCTTGTCCATTTAATTATACGTGGGTGAACAGGACGATCTTCTGTTATGTTAATGCCTCTGTTGTTAAAACATATTGAACGGGATTTTACCAGCAAAACGAAGTATATATAGACCCTATGTATCGGAATGATAACTTATGGATACAACTGCTTTGTACAGACATTTCCAGTGCGGTTTCCCCTGTATTAATCATACGTATTTATTCGCGTGTGGAGTCTTTTGCTACTGAATTTATCCAAGACGAATGGCTGCCGTTGTTCATCCGAGGACGCACGACTGATCTTATTCATTCGATGACAACTTGGTGTTGCCGTTCACCAATGGCTGTTGTTGTTCATCAAATTAAGTTTAAATTAAATTGCAAAACGAACTTAAAAACGATCCATACAAACTTTCTGACATTGCACATCAATAGCTTAGCGAAATCGTTTGGCTAATTTCTTTGGTGTCAACTCGGTTTGATCGTATTAATATTTCAACCACAAAGACAAATTCCTTATGCGGTTAGATTATCACTGCCGGCTAACGGAACTCCTACCGACATAATCAATTTTAAAACAGGATTTTTGTTAAGGTTTTTATGGCGACAAGGATTGGATATTTTTTATACGCATATTTCAAACTTTTCAGCGTGAAGGCTTAATTAGGCATTTGCTCGACGGTGTCGATATGTAGTAGGTGTGGCTTGGAGGGGGGCATATGGTATACCCAATTTCATGGATAAATATTTTCATTTTATTGGAAGCGTAGACCAATATAATAGTCATAACGGAAAACGAGGTTTGATGAAAGAAATACCACAAGGATGGACTTACGTCAACGTTAATACCAGCGCGGTCAGTTAATTTATTATGAAATAAATCAAGTTATATCGAATGACCATTGCATCTTGTATCGAACTAATTCTTGATTATGATTGGACATAACAAGTTCAGGTATTGCTTCAGCTTTCATTGGTAAACGCACAATATAGAGAGGATAAAATTCAAACAAAAAGTTAATGTGTATTTTATGAAAAGGGAGATACCAAATTGACCTGTACTACACGTATGATGTTTTCTCTTTTATCCTTATTTCAAGACCATTCTTTTGCAAACATTTATTTAGAGCTCTACAAGAACGTAATAAGGAAATAGCATATGTTAAGAAAGTATATGCTAATGCAAATATGATAAGAATGATACAAATTTATTAAAGATGACATGCGTATGCGGAAGTTCATAGACTGAACTTAGATTTTCAAGTGCTAGCGACTTAAACAGTTTGTTTTACGACGTTGTTATACAACAAACGAGCCATCCGCTTCGCGGAAAAAATTGTTTTTCGTCAACTGACATTATCTTTAGTTTGCCAACTTCTTAATTATATGTACTCTCAGCAAATGACATGACAATTTTGTGTGTGTTACCTTTTATAAAGACTATAAACAAGTTAATTTTAAATAACCCTTTTTGAAACAAAACGGCGATATAGATTAAGTAAAAAGGTATGTTTTGGGTAGAAAAACATTTCTTTAGTTCCTTAAGATAATACTGGCTGCGCCGAACGCATTACTACTTTGCAAGTTAGAAATGATATTTTCCAGATACCAACAAATATCTCGTGTACATTTTACCTATGTGCATGATATTGCCATATATACTTTTAATCAATATGTGAATACTTAATGTATTTTAGGCAGCGACAAGAATGATTGTCCGGAGCTGCCTTGCTGTACTTGTGATAGCCCAAAGTAAGCTTACATGTGTTCCGTACTTCTACATTATGTCCACATTAAAGATACTTTCCCCACCAAACATAAAGTAATGAAGCAGTCAACGCGTGTAATTATTAGGTGGACACATTTGATTATTAAATATACAGTTACATGCATGAACAGTTCCAATATCCAACATTATTTTCTTCCTGAAGTATTTATGTTTGTATTGTTTGATAATAAAAGTAAACGACAGAAAATGTTCCCGAGATGGAAATCATGGGATATAATAAGGTTTCTCTGCATTTGTTTTTGTGTAAAAAGGACAAAAAATGCTGGAAAGCATATTGTTTCATTTAAATTTTTAAAGGGTGATGTGTTTCTGCGTCTTACATGTTAACAGCCACTGTAATTACAGGATCAAATAGTTATATTACATTAACTGATTCAATTACAAATATTTTGAATATTTCTTTTTAAATCAGTGATAAGAGTTTGAATTCAATGCCCCATTTCAGATGCTCTCATAGCCGATGGGTGTTCATCACAAATACAATCATGTACAAATTGCTATGTTAGCGAAAAAAAGTGCTCTAAAGATGAAGTAAGCGGCAAAAATAAAACCAGCTGTATGAGTGTCATAGATAATGACTCGATAGTCCAGATAGTGTTATTGGTTCACCACGACAATAAATGCTTCAAGTTCAATAATTGTGAAGGAAACACTGGACATCTTGTGTACGCGGCTAATGATGTTTCGAGACGCCGTGTATGTCACACAGGTACGCATCCTTGCATTGTGTTGTTTTTCTTTTGAGCTGCAATAACGATTATTGTTTTGTTTATAGATAAAAAGTTTATTAAAATAACGATTTTCTGTTAATTATAGAAGCGTATAATCAGAAAATGTTACGACACTTAGGCCATAAATATAGGTTTATGTCTACACAATGTTTAAACAAAGTCATAGTGTATTCAAAACATATAAAAATATATACTTGTAGATTGTTTGAGTGTAGAATTTAAAATGGAAGCAAACAGACACGGACAAGTTTCTGCGCACAATAACTCTGTAGTTTATGATGGATTGGGAAATGACGAGGAATGTTTCGCTCACTGCATTGGACACACATCCTGCGTGTCATCCTTCAATAGCAATAACAACAAGACATGTTGGATTCACAACTCTTGCGACCCATGTACAACCATATACGCAGTTGACTACACTACGTACACATGGATTTGCTTAGATAATGTCCAATCAGGTTTGTGTTGATAGTATTTACCTCGTTGTTTGAATGGCGACAACGCGCTGACACGACTGACAGTCAAAAAGCGCATCAATAAGAGAAATACATGTTTCGTTCTTACTTTTTTAGCGTGTTGGTGCGTTTATAGCGCAGACGTCAACAGAGGATGACAAATATCTTAATTGTCGAATTTAGCGCGTATTTTTGAGAGCGTGTTGCGTGTTGTCGGTTTAGCAACCTAAAGCTCGAAGAAAGACCAATATGCTTAACCGAAATGTCATGACTTTGCGGACATAACTCAGTAGAACAACATGTTTAAACGCATTCTGGACCTAACACGTGTTTGTAAACAATGTATCCCTTTATTTAAAACATAGCTGTAATTAATAAAGCACTAAAATACATTTATAATATTTAAATTGCTTGTTTCACAAAGCCTTTAATGTTGCTATTTCATACAGGTTGTCCGGCACTACAAAATATATTGCATGGTTACGTCAATAGCTCGGGTTTGAACAATGGGGACACTGCGTCGTATACTTGCGAACTGGGCTACACATTATCATCTTCAGTCACAAGGTTTTGTACAAGCAATCGAACATGGAATTCTACAGATCCTTCTTGTGATTTGATAACGTGTTCGTCACCACTTGCACCAGTCAACGGCGCTTTACACCTCAATGGATCTTCTTTTGGGGACCGTGCTATTTACTCGTGCAGCGTTGGATTCTTTCTTAGTAGCTCTGATACTGCCACTTGCAATGCTTCTGAACAATGGGATACGCCGGCCCCAACATGTATTCTTCACAATTGTGGCAATCTATCAAACCCCCAAAACGGCTTGGTTAATTTTGCCGCTACAACCTACGGGGCAATTGCGAATTACTTCTGCGATGTTGGTTACAATTTGAATGCCAGTAAATCTAGCGCGTGCAATGTAACAGGAGATTGGGATAGCCAGCCTCCAACATGTACACCGATAGATTGTGGTCCAATGTTAAACCCGTCTAATGAACATGTTAGTTATTTCAGCACCACGTACGGCTCTATTGCTAACTTCTCGTGCAATTTGGGATACTTCATGTATGGATCAAACAGTACAACGTGCATGGCAGAAGGCCACTGGTTGCCCACAAATCCTGACTGCGCACGCTTTGATTGTCGGCAATTGTACAGTTCAGTTAATGGCACCGTCACCGTGACAAATACAGCAAATGGAGCAATAGCCAACTACTCCTGTGATACTGGTTATTCCTTGGTTGGCCCTGAAAGCACCACGTGCAATTCGACAGGTCACTGGAACAAAGCAGCTCCAATATGTTCACAAATTGTATGCGGTCATATTATAATCACCAATGGTTTGGTTTCCTACTCCAGTGAAAAAGTCTATGGCGATCACGCAAACATCACGTGCAATGCTGGTTACCAGCTTAGCGGTCCATCAACACGCACCTGCTTGGGTAACTGGAGTCAACCAGAATCTTCATGCATAGATATGGGTTCGTTACATCACTGAATTAATGATCGTTTGAAAAAAACACTATACATATTCGAATTCATATGTTCGATTATGAAGAACCAATACATTTTGATTGCAAATCTAAGCTGAAATACATTTTTGTCAGAAAATAGTATAAACAATTAGTATGACCTTTATTTCTCTATATTCGAAATATGCACACTCAAAATCCTGTAAATAAGAAGAAAAGAAACTAAAAAACATTATCGGGAGAGAATTGTCTGTTAACATTTCTTAAAATTTCTGTTTGACAATTCTACTAAGAAGATTTGATTTGGACGTAATTGCAAACCGTTATTATTTTAACATGTGAAACCTATATTTCATGTGGTTAACTTGTTCAATTCTCTGAAAAACAATGTACAAAGATATCAGACAACTTAAAAACATGATAGCCTGTGAGTCTAAAACATTTTGGCTGGTGCAAAAACAACTTCAATCGATCAAACAGTCAAACAGTTGAATAAAACATCGCCAATATTATTACTACTTTATAAATATGGTTTCGATGTTAATTCCGGTACTTGCTTAAAATATATAAACAATGATAATTATTACGAAAACACAATAGAATAGCGTGTATATGCTTATAAATTGAGCTTATATCAACGTTTTTTACTTGCATGTGTTGCATACATTTCATTTCAGGTGCAACAAGCCTAAACATTTCAAACACGACTAAGATCTTTAAACGTATCTACATCTCACCCTGTACTTGCAATACAGAAGCTGAGTGGGGTAACTTGACAAATGAGGAGATTATATACATTCTAGTCAAAGAACTTACAATTGAACCGTCTCAAACAACGATGGCCAGATCAAAGAAAGAAAGCAGACAGGACTCTCGTGTATCCTCGGCGTCCATAGGACGGGTAGCAGTGGCTGTCATGGTGACCATACTTGTAATGGTGATAAGCCTCGATTTCCTTACACTGTAGAGGGCCATGAACAAGCGAGGGTGCCTAAACAAGAGGAACACATCGCCTTAAAAGATCCCACGAAGATATATATGAATGGTATATGATCGACGTTATCGCCATGCTGTATTTGTACAGATAAGTAGTTACAGATGTGTATTACTAACAGAATATCTAATTACGTTAGATACGTTTTTAATTATAAATGGACTTAAAATCAGCGTTTGAGTGCAAAAATATATTATATATATGTTAAACATGTTGCCAAGCTTAAATGTGGCTCTGATACAGGTTTTACGACAGCTCATGTCGCAAAGTGATACGAGGTTACAGTTCTGTTGTTGTGGCAACGTACTGCTAGCATGTTCTAGTAGGTTAACTCAATGCACATGTTCATTTTTGTTAATTTTCAATGATGACTTTGATTACAATTGTGTTGGTTGTTCATTTGCACTGCTTAAAACGGAGCCGATGGTTTAAAAGAAATTAGTATGTTAAGGGGACTACCATAGTATACATGATTTTAATTCTTCCTAATGTATTTTGCTTTGCTTTGTTGATTCAAATAACATACATTCTTTTTATATAAAGCGTTAAAGTAAACGCATGCATTTAAATGATTTTGTAATTTGAAATATTTGTTTTAAGTTTTAAATTGATTAATATTATGCTTGGCAAATACGTACATCCTTACTTTAATCCTATTAACTAAGTGATCTTTTATATGATTTAGTCGAATATAGGAACACAAATAAGACATTTTCTAGCAGCAAGCTACAAATAATACATTGATCCAATAAATAGTTTTACGCTTGATTATATGTACATGTACCTATAAGCCTTGTCCCACACACTGATCATGCTTGATTACATGAAGCCCTGTCTTGCACATTATCGGAGAGCCATGTCTTACACGCTTGTCATGCTTAAATACCCAAAAGCCCCTTCCCACACGCTTGCCACGCTTTATTGGCTTAAATCCTGTCAAACACGCTGACCATGCTATATTACCTGAAAGCCCCACCCTACACGCTGGTTATGATATATTACCTGAACGTCCTATCTCACACGTTTGTCACGATCTTTTAACGGCAAACCACGCCCTACACAATGGTCATGATATATTACCTGAAAGCCCTGTCATACACGCTCGTCATGCTATATTACCGGAAAGCCGTTTCGCACACGCTGGTCATGCTATATTACCAGAATGCCTTTCCCACACTGGACATGCTACACTACATGAAAGCCTTATCCTACACGCTTGTTATGCTATATTACTGTAAAGCCATGTCCTACACGCTTGTCATGCTATATTACTGTAAAGCCATGTCCTACACGCTTGTTATGCTATATTACTGTAAAGCCATGTCCTACACGCTTGTCATGGTATATTACTGGAAAACCATGTCCAACACGCTTGCCATGCTATATTTCTGTAAAGCCATGTCCTACACGCTTGTCATGCTATATTACTGTAAAGCCATGTCCTACACGCTTGTCATGCTATATTACTGTAAAGCCATGTCATACACGCTTGTTATGGTATATTACTGGAAAACCATGTCCAACACGCTTGTCATGCTATATTACTGTAAAGCCATGTCCTACACGCTTGTCATGCTATATTACTGTAAAGCCATGTCCTACACGCTTGTCATGCTTTATTACCGGAAAGCCATGTCCTACACGCTTGTCATGCTATATTACCGGAAAGCCATGTCCTACACGCTTGTCATGCTATATTACCGGAAAGCCATGTCCTACACGCTTGTCATGCTATATTACCGGAAAGCCATGTCTTACACGCTTGTCATGCTATATTAACGGAAAGCCATGTCCTACACGTGTGTCATGCTATATTACCGGAATGGTTGAAAATGATGACGTCAAATGATGACATAAAGCTGCCGGCTAACGCAGTCGGTAGAGCACGATACTCTTAATCTCGGGTTCATGCGTTCGAGCGTTGGGCGTTATTATTTTGTTATTGAAAACACTTTTCCTAATGATGCAATTATTATTATATTTAGATATTCAATATTGTGTATCATTCCTTTAAAACGCATGAAAAACACAATCATCTTATATAAGTACGGTGATCTGAAATTCAGCATAGTTTTAAATTTAGGATCTAGATGTATAATGAACAATTAACTATAAGCGATGAATTCATGCATGCCAACATTTCTTCTGTTGACAGTAAACGAAATAATCGAGTCATGTCGGGTTACTCTCTAAATAAAATAACATATTTTGCTCCAAGGCATGTTTACACTTAAAACAGTTTTTCTGGTTTTATGTTTTGGAGATATTGATAGGACAAGCAAATATGTTTACTAGATCAATGAAATCTGATTATGTTAGATACTTAAGTAAAACATTGCGCTGCAACTGGTTACATTTAACAAGAAAACGGCCTAAAAAAAGGTTCACAAACAGTCGACTTTGATTTTTGTCGAGTTCCTTCTTGCTTTTGAACATAGTATATCTTTGTATTGCGATCAGCTTAGAGTGCCCTTTATAAAAGGTCTTGTTATTGGGGTCTCTTTGCACAAAATAGTGTTATTATGTTTGCTTAAAGTTGTCGCCTATACATTACAGTATATAAAAACATATTAGGTATAGTGTGACCTTTCTGATGTTTCCCAGTGGCGTCATTCAAAATTATGACGTTAAATGTTGACAAAATCAGCCCGGCTAGCCTAGTCGGTAGACCACGAGACTCATAATCTGGGTCGTGGGTTTCAGTCCAACGTATGGGCGATTTCATTTATATATGTACTATAACTCTTACACATACGCACATTTTCGAGCGTTTATCTCATGTCATGTCGTCAAATGTGGACGCACACTATTTTATTTGTATTATTTATCGGGAATAACGAAACTCCAACATAATCACATGGAAGGAAATAAATCATGTCCAAGTTTTTTTTTAAGCAATCAAAATAAATAAAAAAAATTATATAATTGCAATCAAAGTATTTCTTGGTTGAATTTTAACCTAGAAACAGTATATCAACTTCTGAGACACGATGAAATAAAGTTAAAACAAGTATCAACAATATTCCATTATATTTTTTAAGATTTCAAAACATAGCATCATAAAGTACAAACTCCACATCACTGTAACTTATAGCAATAAGAAGCCGCACTGCAGAGTAAAAAATGACATGTCTTTCAAAAGATGAAAAATATATATACTAACTATTGGATGATGTGTCACGGATTCAATCCCCCATTGCTTGATATTATTATGTTATAGAGACATAATTTTTAATGATGTCAGTATTATTCGATGTAGATTTTCGATATTTTGAATCATGCCTATAAAACGCGATAAAAACACATTAATCAAAAAAGGTACGGTGATCGAAAATTTAGCATTGATTAAAAATGCGGATCTAGATGAAAAAAAAAAACAATAAGCGATTAATTCATTGTTGAATGAAAAATGGATGCCAGCAGATGATGATGATGATACTCTGTAATTATTTCTTCAAATACATTCATTAAAACATATTTGTATGCAAGTAAAGAAATTTGAGTTACAGTATGATCATGGTATAATTATAGAAGCTGTTGAATTTTGATAAAAATGAAAATGGTTAGGTCAAAGGTTTTTACAACATTAGATGACGACCTCGCCCGATAATTCCGGATTGATCTGAGGATATCCAGCTTTCCGTCTTAGTCTTTTAAGTTTGCAAAGGCAGTATAATAATTGTTGTAGCACTTTTTTCCTAAATTGTTTTCTTAACATTGCATTAGTTATCAATACAATATTTTCTTCGAACGATGAAATTTCATGCAAACGGCTCGTGTGCATGAGAGGGAGAAAGACATTTCAAGTAAAAATATACTAACATATTTTGATGTGTTTGTTTTTCATTTTTTGTACAATGTGTATATGGTTGTTGTGTTAATAAAACTTAGATTGACAATTTCAGAGTAACACTCTTTGCTTAAAAGTTATATATCAATGTTGGTGATGATATTTGCCAACATAAACCGAGTGTTTTATATCCGCTAAATATTATAGTAGATTATAATAAAAAAGTGTTATCATTATCGAACATATATGATACTTGTAGAACATATATAATACTTGTATTACAGTTTTAATTCAACTCAAATTGTTTGGAGAGCCTTTATATAATATATATAGTCGGTTTTCCATTTTTTATTTATTTTCTATTGCATTTAAAGTCTTTTTTTTGCAAATAAAGGACATATTTGGGCTAAAACATTCACATTTTATACCGATGATATTGAGAAGCTATTTACGACAACCAGTATTTATACCCATTTTAACATAAATACATAAAACGCATTCAGTGATGTGGTGCAGGCGGTGGCTTTTCATTCTTTCTCCTGTTAAATGTTTTAAATAGTAATCGGATGATGCAAATAGATGTGAAATGAAATATATGTCAAATAGGGTTAATGCGAAAAGCATCAGTTTTCAACTGCGCTTAGGGTTGGAAGCACGAACGAGACAAATAACTAATAGCAACGAACAATCAGGCTGGTACAGATAGCGTGGCTGCGAAAGGGTGTGCGCTGTAGAATCAAGTATCATTATTTCATCAGGTTAAATGGACCTATTCACAGATTTGATTATTTGCCTTTTCTATTAATTTTTTCAAACATTGAAGAAAATCATATCAATCATAAAAGTTAATGGAGAAACATCACCGGAATTAGATATATTAGATAATCACTTGAACAGTATTCAACATATAATTATTCATAAAGCGAATCGACGCAATCAGATGTTTTCGTTAAAATTGCATCACATTAATAAATAAATAAGTACATAAGTTCGTTCTTTAATGTACATGTTTATGCTGTCAAAATCATCAGAACATATCATTGTTTAGGCCTCACATCTGGAGAATATATAATTTGTAAGGTCTCACATCTGGATAATATATCATTTGATGGCTATCAAATATCCTAAACGAACATATATTTGTAACAGCAACTTTTAATCCGAGACTATATCAAATTATTTAATTGCTCAACTTTACAAAGGCTATGATTGGTTGATTTAAAATCGACAGGGCAAACCGTCATAATCAGTCCTAATATACTTGGACATTATTTATTTATTTCATGATATGTATCATCATATACTAAAATCATATCTTTGTTCGTTTTATTTCTAATTAAAGGAGTTAAAACTGCAAAGAGACAAAGACGATACTGTGCTAGTTTTAATTTAAGAACGAATGCATGAATATAATAATTGTATTTGTGAAGTGTGAAACTCACTTTAAAGATATTAATTATGCCGTTTTAAAATCATTTATCACCAGTGTGAATGTGCATGATTTATGGATTTAGAGGTATGAAAGTATTAATAGCGTGAAATTGTAACCTCTTACACGTGAAAACACAAGGGACTATTTAATATAATAAATCATAAACAATTGGTGTGCAATTCTGCCACCTCATAAAACTCGATATGCATGAAACCGTGATGAAAATAGCACGAGCATTAAATGAACATATTTGATTGTTATCACAAACAGTAGGAATAGTTGAAATATTGCGTGGTTTCATGATAACACTATTTGAAATCAACTTTAAACTCGTTGTTTGGCAGCGTATTATTTCATTCACACTATGTGCAGTATAATTGTTGTAAGAATGCCCATCAAAAAGTGTTTACGATTTTTGGTTTTTGAAAACACACAGTTCTTAACATATAAATAGGTAATGTATGAAAAAAATGTCAATCTGAAACCTGAAATAAGCAATAACAAAAATAAGCAAAGAAGTACCAATTTGTGACTTTTTTCTTATTTATAGAAATTGATTTCAGCGATGAATATTATTTTGAAACGAATATAAAAATCATCGAAGTTTTATTTTTTCTCGCCAGCATTTTTAAAAAATGTAAGTTTGGAATGGCGTCGGATAACGTTCTAGCAATGACCCAGCAACTAAATGACTCTAGTCTTGCAAACAATGGGTCTTATATCATTGCTCCAGCCCAGCCTTGAAAGCAATATACCTTCTAAAGTAAAGTTTTATAAATGTGTTTCTTAATTTTGACTCAAACACAAAAATAAAATCTACTTCGTCCTAACCGTCTAATTTATTTCCAATTTGGCATAGACTTTGGTAACGTTCGACCTCGTGACCACCAATTTTGTCTGTGTAAATTCTTAGATCATGTTCAGATATATGTAGCCAGGACAACAGATTTTTGAAACAAATAAAAATTTCTAATAATCTTTGTTGATTCTATTTAATAATCTCATAAGAAACACAAAAAACATAATTTTATTTTTTTTTTGACGCAAAATTAATATTTTTTTCGAATTTTAACAAAATGCCATTACAGAACTATACCTGCCAATTTCGGCCAATTTCAAAGAACATTCCTAACACTAGCTTTAAATGAACAAATGAAGTGTTCAGCATGGAAGTTAATGCATTTATGGTGTACATATAATGCAGGTGTGATATAAAGATGAAAACCAGAGTGATAGAATATTACTATGTGGGGCCTTAGGTCACTGGGGTCACGGTCAAGGTCACATGGTAAAATCGATTTTTGGACTTTTTGTCATACCCCTTTAATGTATTGATAGATATATCTGATATTAGGTGTGTATTTATCTGGTGTAGACTCCTAACCTTTAACTGGTTTATTGGGCCACTGGGGTCAAGGTCACAGGCTAAAAATATATTTCCCCATACTTTTCTCTATAGTGCCTTCATTAATTGGCCGATATCTTAGATACTTTGTATGAATACGCCTTGCATCAACCTTTGTCCTTTAGCAGGGGTTAAGACTTGTAGGGTAAACATAAAACAAAAAAACAGGTGTGTTACTATAGTATATTCATCACCTTAATCACTGAACAAGTAATTCAAGATCTCCCTGGCTATAGTCTTTTAACAGCTGGTAGGTGTATATGGCTGGATCTCCGGAGTACTTGATATTGTACCAATCACTGTATCCTGGCACCTGCAATAAGTGTGGTTTATAATTATTAAATCTGATCAATTAATATCTTCCAAAGTTGATATCAGTTTTATATCTTCCAAAGTTGATATCAGTCTATATACATTATAAAGTTGATAAATTTAATAAAACTCAGTACAATTTTCAGTTAGGTAGATCTAGAAAATGAAATATATATATAACTGAAAAATAACTTGAAAATTTCAACACAAATATAGAAACAGATACAAAGCCTTAATAATAGTAAATATGTATGTATACTTTTCATTTAAGCAAAGGTTACAATTATTAGTGAGCATTTACTCAACCACTTTATTCGTGTATATTTTCACTAATAAGCTTTAAACGACTTAGTGTACAAAATTATTTATCAGTCACGAACACATTTACCTTGTTAAACAACCGTATACTAGATTTAGTATTTTGTAGGTTATAAACTAAAATTAATGCCTAACTAAATATTTGAAATACTGCAATCTGATTGGCTACACACACAGTACAAATAATTTTAAACACTAAGTAACAAAAGCGAACACATTTCTGACACTACTTAAAATCATGAGGAAATTCTGTTTTACATCTAAAAGGGAATGCAAGCCATCTGATATTACCAACCGTCACCAACAACAGTGTTAATATACAAAGACAGTAAACTATATCTACAACAGTTGCAGGGGATTAATAGTTAATTTTCATCGAGCCTATACAAATCTTCTGTTGTAATTAATTGATGTTAATCAACCAAATTATAAATGCAAACATATTTGGTAAAACAGTTCATTGTATAGACTCATCCAAGCTAGCAAAAGCATGTTAGAAGAGCATGGTAGTAGTAATAGCAGGCATAAATAGACACACATATTTTACTATTCACAATGATGACTACATATTTAAGTACTCACAATGATGGACGAAGTTCTACGACGTTTAGGCGCCTTTCTTTTAAAAACTCGACTACTGCTTGGACTGTCACGTTTTCTAACACTAGAGCCTGCTTTTTTCACTGGACTCTGAAGTTAATAAATAACAATTTTTATTTGAAGTTGTCATATTATATTAAAGTATGAAATGGCAAAATAAAATATTTCATTTGTTTGAAGATCAAAATTCATTTCATTTCGTGACAATAGATATGTCAAAGGGTCGCTCCAACACTAGTACTGCCTACTACTGGAAAATATTGCATCTGGTGCTCATTCATGTCACTGGATCAAGCATGAAATACATTTTTATCAACCACCAAAACAAAACAAATATCTGTTAATTTACAATACCACAAACAAATCCTGGCTAGCGTTATACTCCGCATCCGGCTGTTCAGCCTCAGGCTCTGGCTCTGAGACCTGACCCCAGAAGTCGTAGTAAAAATCTTGTGCGCCCTGCGGTGAGTACGACTCTGACATCAAAATGCTTCTTGTAGTTGTACTATAAAAACAACAGACAGATATGTATTCAGGATGTAGTCTGTGTTACACATTGTATACGAGCAGAAATGTTTGGTATATATACAGCCAAACTCAAGATAAATGGTTGGAATAGCGGAATATTTATGTCAACTGATTAAAATTACCCCACCCACTCACTACTACCGGTCATATCCGCTTGCATCAGAAATTTTACATGGAGATGTGTGCATAACAGAGCGCAAATTATGTTAACAAATGTATCTAATAACTGTCATGGGTCAAACACCATTAGACTTACGTATTATGGCCAATTTATGGGTATATTTCTGCACTTTCTCAGTTAATTTATAACTTGCGCCAATCTCCTTTGAAGAGTATTTCAGCAGGGGAAGTAACTCAATGAGCGTCGCAATATCGAGGCAAACGGTGTTTTTTTTTAACTGGGGTGCGCATAAAAGCGCATGGATAAAAAGTATGCAGAATCAATCGGATGGACAGAAAATGCATTAAAAAACGCTAAAATGATATGTTCAAACATTTATAACGATCTTTTCTTACCTTTCTTCTACGTCAAAGTTGGCGTAAACAAGTACCAGCCGTGAAAATGTATACTTTCACTTTATAACCAAAATAAACGTGTTGTTATCCCGTGGTGTACCTCTATGACGACATTCAACTAGCAATGTAACCATTTTTTTCATTGGTTGATGTAAGTAAATCCGATCAAAAGTAAACATATGATAGCGGGATTCCCCGAAACAGCCGTCCATATTTGGAAAAGGCGATGTAAACACAAGTTTAAAATCGCGACAAAAATCAATGTAAGGCAAAAACCGACGATTTATCGATACAGTTAAGGTGATTAGCATATATTTTAGGAATGCCATTAATGATATTTACTCAACAACGTATCGTTTATGGTGTATTTGATCATTATTTCATGCAATGTTAACACTGCGACAGATACGATCTGCGCATGCGCTAGATGAGCTGTCCTGGCTAATATATGTGTTATAGTAACTGAATTTCGAAGTCCTCTAGAATTAATTTCAATTAAACATTTGTATAAGAGTATATTTTCTTTTATACTTCTTTATAACATTTGAACGCAATTATTTACAACCCCACCTCGCATCCGTGAGACATTTAAAGGGACACGAACAATGCAAATAGAGGTCAAGCAGTCTAAGGCTTTGTTTGGAAAACAATTGAGCTAGCTATTAGCTACAACAATGCTTTTAACGCTTTAAAATGGATATTTTTTCTCTTTTCGCTATAGTAAACCATTTCATTGTGTCTGAAACGACAGTTTTCGTTTTTGCAACGTTAATCTCTAGCCTCTTTTTTATTGCAATATGCATATAATTGATCTAAAGCAAGTCCAGCGGAATTGAACTAAACAGCTCCATGTCATCTGCAAAAACTATAAATGTCAAAGTCCACGAAAAGAGAAAATACGATCTTAGAGTAACGATCTTTAACGCCCCTTGTCGCAAACTGACTTTTTATTCAAAGTAGTCTGAAAACGAATGTCAATGTTGTTCGCATGATAAAAGCGACTTATAGATGTTGCGTATAGTGCGCAGTAATTTGTCGCGTAATCCTACCTCGTGAGGTTGATCTCATATCGATTTTATTGTGATGCGTTTGATACAGTTTAGAGTTTATTTTAACATACTTTAAGCCCATTGGTACACACATATTACAACATTATATACGTACAGATGGTTAATGACGTACAGAATATTTAACAGAACCAAGATCAAAATCTTTTAGAAAGTTGTAATTATACAACAAATTTGTATGCATTATATAGTATTTTGTATGTTTATGTAGAGTAGATAAATAAATAAAAATATACGGAGAGAAACGATTGATAATATAAGTCAGCTCTCAATTTAAAAGCTTTAAAAACAAAAATGAGAGATATCGAACTTTTTTTAAGTCTGTAACAAATTAATAAACTTTATAATGTTTGTGTTCTAATATTATTAATTTATGTTTTAATACCGTAAATAAGTAAAAATAGGGTATACAAGAAATGAAATTCGTCATCGAGAACCTTACAGTGTTAGCATTTTCCGTTTTAAATATACATTCAAACGTTGCTCGTATAATATATACAATGACACGTTACATTTTACGAAAAACTAAGTAAAGTGTAAGTAATCACCATGACTTGGTTTTTGAAAATGTTCGGTTGCATCCCCTTCAAAACCAAAATTAATGTGCACAGATAAAACTTAGATGGGACTACGTACTACTCGGGTTAGAGAAGTTCATAAATTAAAACATACAAAATCATGCTTATAATAAATCGTTTTAATCGTTTTAAAATGACATAATTAATTTTTTTAAGTTATGTCGTTCTTAATAAGGAAATAAAAATCACAGCATCTATTATATATTTTATGTGAATCTAAACTAAAGGCACTAAATGATCAAAACGGATCTCTTTACGGCGTTTTATTACAAATACCAAGATAAGTATTGATACAAAGCATCAAAGGGCGTCGGGAATTTCAGTGTAAAAAGGCACTCAATGAAGTTACATGGAACGATTTTTTTTCTACTGTAAATATTAATATATTGGCCGATTATTTTAAACAAAATAGAAAAAGATACTGGTATAACCATTATCTATAATTTTGTGTTATAACCCCCAAATAACCATTATTTATGATGTTGTGTTATAACCCCAAAATAACCATTATCTATGATTTTGTGTTGTAACCCCCAAATATTTCATAGTTCATTTTATTTACATTGGTTTCATTTTTTTACTGGCATCCGTGTGCAGTTTTCATTAATGGAACAAAACTGTGTAGGTTTTAAAAAATCTTGCTTCATCTTGTAAGCGTTATTTCATATTTTTCTCAACTTTAAGGGGAAATGATTCTGAACTTATTCTTACGTTGCTCATTTTCGATAGGGGTTGAGTACTCATTGATGTGAAAACACTGTAAAAGTTTGAAAAAAATGAATGAAAACTGTAAATTGCAAAAAGAAGCTGCATTTCACAATACTTTGAAATTCAGTAAAAGATCATAATAGATTTATTGCTCCGATATTCATCATTTTCAATAGGGTTCGAGTAATACTGATATAAAAACACTTAACAAGCTTGGAAAGATTCAGAAGAAAGTTGTGAAATCTTTTAAACAAGTGGAAATTGTTTATTTTGCTCAAATTTAATAGAAAAAAATCTGGACTTATTGTCCCGATGTTTCTCATTTCAAATGAGGTAAAAATGCTCATTGATATGAAGACACTGTAAGTTTGGAAAGAATCTGATGAAAAATGTTGAAATAATCACCTAACCAAGCAGTTTTTCACTTTTATTTTTAAATTCAAAGAGA
This sequence comes from Dreissena polymorpha, assembly GCF_020536995.1. Lineage (NCBI taxonomy): Eukaryota > Metazoa > Mollusca > Bivalvia > Myida > Dreissenidae > Dreissena > Dreissena polymorpha. The sequence continues at coordinate 12,930,054 of NC_068370.1, read as the reverse complement.
AATAATTCTGGACTTATGGTCCGATATTGCTCATATAGAGAGTTTGGGTTGGGTCCTCATTGATAAAAAAAAACCTGTGCAAGTTTGGGAACAATCGGATGAAAATTTTGGACTTCGAACAACGATTTCAAAATTTCTCAAATTCTTAAAAAGATAACTATGGACGTAATGGTCGGATAATGCTACAGGGCCCATACCACCTGGATAGTAATACGTGTCGCGCTTCGCGCTCTATATGTGGTTCTTAAAAAAAATGCGAGGAGTGCTTGACTCTAGGGAAAGGGGTTGCTGGGACACAGCTCCTCCTTGATAAGCGGCTGCTTCCTTTATCGCAACTCATTGTTACAATCAAAAAACGTGTCGCGCTTCGCGCTCTATATGTGGTAGGGATAGTACTTAGGGCCTATGATGGACAACCATAAAAATACATGGATACTAGATGTGTTGATACTTTATGATTTTTTTTATTATATTTTTTTTTAATCGTCACTGAACAAATACATGTTAAGTGATTTTTTGTAATATTGTTTTTGTGAAAACAATCAATAACTTTAAGTGAATTTGTTTATCCTCGCGTGAACATATTTACTATTTAGTCCGCTCTGCTTTCTTTGGGAAAACATTTTGTTTTCTGATTTTGTTTGATTTCAGTGAAGATAATATAATAAAAAGAACAGAATTGTTCAATTGATCTGGGGCCGTCCGGATGGTACGCTCCAGGTGAGGGTGTAAGAAAGTGTGACAGTTTGTGACATGGGGGAGAGCGGTCAGGCCATGTGTGATGTCACACATTTATTTAAAAAAATATAGATCTATGTCTAATTTATTTATTATTTCTTGAGTAGAATTAAAAAATAATATTCCAAAAATTTGTGAAACATCAGAATTAGTTTTATGTCAAAATAAGACGAATTGTTTATCTCCTAAATGTGTTGTTCGATTTTAATAGGCTTATTGGCTGGGTCGGCTTATTCAATAGGCACAACCTCCACGCAGATTTTATTAGTAAATGACGAAATAATTAATTTGTCTGGTCCAATTTTAGTTAGTAAAGGGTAGAAAGAAAATCTAAATTATAATTCCGTTTTTATTAGAGGTTAACACATGGATAAATATTCATACTTCTCAGCGTAACAACCCTAAAAGCCTGTAATGTGAAAGTTCTTTAAGTGAAATTTTAATACGGTTTAATAGTGAATTGTGTTTAAGATCAAATTTAAAATAGGTTTGAATAAAAAAAAGTGTTCAAAAGTGTGAGTTTCTGACGGTATTTAGGGGGTCCAAGATTTTGTGACAGGGGGAGGGGGTGGGGTTAAAAATGGTAAAGCGTGACATATTTTATGGACGGCCCATCTAAAGTCTTATTTAATTAACAGATAAGAAAATCGAAACCTAAAGAATACGAAGCATTTTACGTGATCTTTGTGTATTAAAGATGATGGTGATTGAATGAACCGGTTTTAATGTTAACTACTTTTATGTTTGTATGCAGCCTAAGATGTGTTTAAATAGGGAGAGCTAATATCATAATTCACACACCTGTGTAATTTTGTAATAAATCATGATACGAATCAACATAAATTACTAAAGAGTTGAATGAAGAATGAAGCCTGTCTTCATTTACAGAAAAAAAGATGGGTCATCACTATGACAAGAAACTTAAATACTGCATACACAAATTACATGTTGCTGAATATAGAGCATAATAGGTTCGTGTTGATTATAGATCATGTTTATCATGCAAGGCTTAGAAAACAAAAAGCATGAGCCTTAGTAATCAACACTTACCTATTATTCTATTTATCCCACTGTTTATTCAGTTAACCTTTTTATTTAAACAAAATTAGTTTTCATGAGTGTTTGTCGTATTTTGATAATGACTGTAGTGTAACCAAGGTCAGTGTATTACTCCGCGTTCCAAAAATAACCGCTGATCAAAAAGTCATTTTTTAAATCAGTTCTGTGACGAAGAGTCTTGCGTTATTAATAACAATTTTATTCATATTGAATTGCAAATCTAAAAGTTGAATAACATCAATAGAATATTTAGTTGTTATATACAAGGAACTACATTTGTTTACAACGTAGCCTAACAACGTAGCACGTGCCGTTGATTATAGAAAAAAATAAACGGGGCTTTAATCAACCGAATTCGCTGTAAAAGTGGGATAACATATTTTTTGAACGGCAGCACATAATATAATGAGCTCCTTGTGGTTTAATAGCTAATATGATTAAACTGCTATTGTGCCAATGAATAGTAATATTATAAAATATTGCGCGAAGAGTGCGATGGTATTATTATTCAAAGGGGCTAATTCTATTTCACATTTTTAATATACTGTAATTTCAGTTTAAATTGATTTGCGAGGTGCCTTTTGAATGGTAAAGAATTGTCAGACTGTACATGCAGATTTGTATTCATTTGTAATAATCGGAATTGCTTCAGCGAAAATATTATCAATTATTTTAAGATAAACGAATTTAACCAAACATAACGATCACATGCGTTTCTCTAAACTAGGTTTGTTTAGAAAAACTTTTAAATTATGATAAATTATTGTCGCGTTGGCGATTAATTGTGTTTAATGCATTTCAAGAACTAAGTGTGTTTTGTATTTTATTAGAGGGCTATGTTGATATTCTTGCAGTGCCAAAACACCAAATTTGGGTAAAAGGCCACAGCCTTTTTCCAGGAAAAAAAAGACCAAATTTTCTGGATTTGGGGAATCAAAAAAACTGAGGTAGATTGGAAAGGGCTAGGCTCATGAAGGGATGAAAAATGCCCTGTTGCATAATAAAATTAATTTACTTCTATCTTAAAGGGAAATATATTAAGTAAAGGAAAACAACGGTTTTATAGTTAATATCGCTGTATTATGGTTGCCATGGCAACAATCATAAATACGTGTGAATATGTGTTATGATATACAAAAAAAGCCTGACTGTAATCACGCTTTAAAAAAGTCGTTAGATATCATATGAACTTTTGTTTAAAATTCGAATACTATCGTTAAACGTAAAAGATAATATATTTTAATACGTGTAGAGCGAAGATTAAATGCGCGCATGCGCTAAGACGCTGCAGGTACGCTCACATAAATCATCGTCCTATATATGTTTATAATTTAATTCTGAAAAGCACATCACCGTACAATTATCAGGGATACCGATTTTGTAAAACAAAATGTGATTTAGTCGCAATGGTTAGAAACTTACAATCATTGTTTCTGAAGTGTCTCATATACGTACACAAAAAGGGTTTTCGTCATCGCTTTATTTGGGGCGTTCTTGTGTTCTTGTACTCGTAATGTCTTACCCCATTCATGATTGTAACATGGTTCGTGTTGGTATTATGACACAGTCATATTGTAAACTGTTTTATTTGAGAAAGTGTATGCAGATGTTAATTGTTTGTGTATCAATCTGCTTACAGGCTACTAAGATAACTTTTAATAAAAACCGAACATTATCATTCATAGTTAATCCGGCATTCAGTCGAAGATAAATAACTTACATACACGAGAAATATCACAAAGACTCGAAATAATACAAATTACAAAATAACATATAAAAAACGTTTGCATAGTAACAAATAATATTCAAGACTATGCAATGCCATTCATGTGTATAAACATGAAACTGAACAGCAGCTTAACGATTTACTTTCTGAGATCTAAGTTTGAAAGCTTCTACCAAACATCTTGCAATAGGTTTGAGCTTTTAAACAATTGTGCAGGACATCAGTGACATGTTCTTCTCATATGGAAGGCCAAGATGTCCTGATATTATACTTTATAGGCATTTTACAGTAAAACGTGATATTCTGATTCACATACATTTTTATTATCTATTAGTCTATTTGTAAATTTATTATCGTCGACGGTTTAATTCATTGTGCATACTAGTCATTAGCAATTACATTAACATATTATATTCGATCCTTTTTAATGGGGCGACTTTGTGGTGCATCGGTATCGCTCAGTCAAGATCAGAAGTTTGCGTGTTCGAATCACATCAGGGTCGCATAGGGCTTGCAGTATGTTTTTCCTTGTGGTCTTTTATGCCACTATTATTCAATAGTTGTATGAGAATGTGCGTTTTGTGTCGGAATTAACTCAAGCAATGATTTCAATTTGATTCGAATATCAGGGGTCATAACATTTGATGTATATGTTACCTATGTTTGTAGTGTCTCAAAAAATTAACCCAACACATACATATACGTTCTGTTTTCTGCGTGGTTTTTGTGATAAGAATCGAGAACTATGGGGTTATTTTTATTTCTCACATAACATGTTTACATTATTGTTCGACCCAATGACTTCGGACGCACAGTTTACTGAATTTGTTTGATTAAATGGTATATAATATAATAGAATCAATCTTTATTCAACGCAATAGTTCCGTTGACATTGTAAATAATTTAAATGAACAGCTTACAAAATCGAAGCCGAAACAATGTGTAGCTTTTCAACGGATCGGTGCATAAAAGAGGATGTTTAAATGTGTCTATACTTAATATTTAATAACCGCTTTCATCTTTATATGCAGCTTAAGACGTGTTTGAATACAACATTTTAATTTGAAGGATTCAACAAAATAAGAAGAAGCTTAACTATTTTCTTAAATAACTTGCATCTAAGTTATTGTTAGAACTGATTTTATGATCTCCTCCGTAGTTATGAAAAAGGATTAAACTGCTCTTGCACCAATGAATGGTAAGAATATTAAATCACCCATGATAAAGGCGTTGATATTACGTATTGGTAGTGGCTAAGTTTATTTCACATGATATTGTAATCACGGTTTGAATTGATTTGCGAGTTGAGTTTTGAATGGCCATGGGCCGCCAATGTGCGTGCAATTATGTGCAAAAAAGCGTAATGGTGAATATTAACCCATTTATGCCTAGTGGGCTAACCAATCCTTCTAAATTGGATTAATTGATTTCCAAAATTAGGGATGTCAGGTATATTTATTTCTATTTTTAGAATATTTCTTACAGAAATTCCTTTAAATAAAAAACGCAGACCCTGATGAGACGCCGCATCATGTGGCGTCTCATCTGGGTCTACGCTGTTTGCCAATGCCTTTTTTCTAGAAGCTAGGCATAAATGGGTTAAATAAACTATCGTGTTTTGTTTGTTTTTCAATGTATGTTTTATACTCATTTGCCTATATGTGTATGTATCAATTGATTTGGTCTGTCTGTTTTCAACGACATGAATGATACTTATGATTCGATAATCAACGAATTTAACAAAAAACTAAAACATTGTTTCTTAAACTTAGATATGCTAAAACCCTTCGAATCTGAATTATTTGTGTCGCTTTTTTGTATTATTGTGTAGGATACAGATAAAACAAGAAAGCAATTTTGTTTATTTTCGCCGCATGACCCTAATGACAATATTGTTCGACCAGCTTGCAGCGGGCTCAGAATTGGTCTTTCGATTGTGTTTGATTTATGGAAGAGAATATAAAATAATTATCAATTATTTTACAGCAATATTACCTTGAAATCAACCCTTTTTTTCATAAACAGATGTGAAATCGAAGCCTCAACAATGTATATATGACGCTTAAGACGCCTTTGTATTAGATGAGTTTATATCATATATCACGCACATACGCAATTAAGTATCCATTCATAGGAATAACCAACAGAAAGAACGAAAGCTTTGAATGCAGAATGAAGGCTGTCTTTCTTTATAGACATAAAACGAAATTGGTACGAGAGATCTGGAGCTTTGTGTTCAAGATTAGAATACGACATTTTAAATTTGAAGGATTCATCAAAATGAGAGAAGTATTAAATAGTTTGTAATCTCATATTACCGGTTGCTCAATTATTTTTCTGAACAGCAGTGATTTAATATCTCCTAAGTAGTAAGTTAATAGGATTAAATTGCTCTTGCACCAGTGAATGATAGGATTATTAAATCAAGCGTGTTTAAGGTGTTAAGTATTATGCGAAGTGCATTTCGATAATCAGAATGGCTACAGCGGATATTAAAGACATTATTGTAAGTGTGTTTTTTTCTATTACATGTTGTATACTATGTTGTATATCTGTGTTATGTTCGTTGAAAAATTCAGAGTGTTCTCTTGATAAAATAAGATAAATAATACTGATGACAATTTGGTAACAATTTGATACAACGTTCTAAAAGAAAAATGCTTAAAAGAATATGCACAATAAACACTGCAACAATTCAGGTACAATTTTTAATGCCATATAAACGTTGGTGGCCAACGAAGTATCGCGGGAGGCGTTCCACGTCGAAGTCATGGTAGTATATTCTGTGTAAATAGTAACTGGTCTACTGACCTCCACTTGTCATTATTAAAATATAATAATACTTTCATTAGAAGGAAAACAAATGTGATTTATCTATTTGGTTAAGAAGGTGTGAACTGCGTTTTATGTCAAATATATTCGTCATATACCGCGCTGTTCCAGAGAAAACAGTATTATGTGATAATGAAAAAACACACCATTTCATGAATGATGAGTTTTATGAATATGAATACAATATTAAAATATATTTGTTGCTTAAATTGATATTTTTTAAGGATCTTTGTTCACAGATTTTTGGGAAATTGAGGATGTTTGTATACCGTAACTCTCGAACTTCTTCGTTCTACATATTTTTGAACCGTGGAGTTCCTCGGTGCGACTTGTGTTTTTTTCTTGGGACTTACGAAAAAACAAGTGAATGTTTTATTTAAATGAATATTTAAGACCGATTCAGCATAAAATTAATACTCACAACTGACGTGTTTAATTCACGCGTTCATGTTACTTCATCAGGCCATGTGTGATGTCACACATTTATTTAAAAAAATATAGATCTATGTCTAATTTATTTATTATTTCTTGAGTAGAATTAAAAAATAATTTTCCAAAAATTTGTGAAACATTAGAATTAGTTTTATGTCAAAATAAGACGAATTGTTTATCTCCTAAATGTGTTGTTCGATTTTAATAGGCTTATTGGCTGGGTCGGCTTATTCAATAGGCACAACCTCCACGCAGATTTTATTAGTAAATGACGAAATAATTTATTTTTCTGGTCCAATTTCAGTTAGTAAAGGGTAGAAAGAAAATCTAAATTATAATTCCGTTTTAATTAGAGGTTAACACATGGATAAATATTCATACTTCTCAGCGTAACAACCCTAAAAGCCTGTAATGTGAAAGTTCTTTAAGTGAAATTTTAATACGGTTTAATAGTGAATTGTGTTTAAGATCAAATTTAAAATAGGTTTGAATAAAAAAAAGTGTTCAAAAGTGTGAGTTTCTGACGGTATTTAGGGGGTCCAAGATTTTGTGACAGGGGGAGGGGGTGGGGTTAAAAATGGTAAATGGTGACATATTTTATGGACGGCCCATCTAAAGTCTTATTTAATTAACAGATAAGAAAATCGAAACCTAAAGAATACGAAGCATTTTACGTGATCTTTGTGTATTAAAGATGATGATGATTGAATGAACCGGTTTTAATGTTAACTACTTTTATGTTTGTATGCAGCCTAAGATGTGTTTAAATAGGGAGAGCTAATATCATAATTCACACACCTGTGTAATTTTGTAATAAATCATGATACGAATCAACATAAATTACTAAAGCGTTGAATGAAGAATGAAGCCTGTCTTCATTTACAGAAAAAAAAGATGGGTCATCACTATGACAAGAAACTTAAATACTGCATTCACAAATTACATGTTGCTGAATATAGAGCATAATAGGTTCGTGTTGATTATAGATCATGTTTATCATGCAGGGCTTAGAAAACAAAAAGCATGAGCCTTAGTAATCAACACTTACCTATTATTCTATTTATCCCACTGTTTATTCAGTTAACCTTTTTATTTAAACAAAATTAGTTTTCATGAGTGTTTGTCGTATTTTGATAATGACTGTAGTGTAACCAAGGTCAGTGTATTACTCCGCGTTCCAAAAATAACCGCTGATCAAAAAGTCATTTTTTAAATCAGTTCTGTGACGAAGAGTCTTGCGTTATTAATAACAATTTTATTCATATTGAATTGCAAATCTAAAAGTTGAATAACATCAATAGAATATTTAGTTGTTATATACAAGGAACTACATTTGTTTACAACGTAGCCTAACAACGTAGCACGTGCCGTTGATTATAGAAAAAAATAAACGGGGCTTTAATCAACCGAATTCGCTGTAAAAGTGGGATAACATATTTTTTGAACGGCAGCACATAATATAATGAGCTCCTTGTGGTTTAATAGCTAATATGATTAAACTGCTATTGTGCCAATGAATAGTAATATTATAAAATATTGCGCGAAGAGTGCGATGGTATTATTATTCAAAGGGGCTAATTCTATTTCATATTTTTAATATACTGTAATTTCAGTTTAAATTGATTTGCGAGGTGCCTTTTGAATGGTCAAGAATTGTCAGACTGTACATGCAGATTTGTATTCATTTGTAATAATCGGAATTGCTTCAGCGGAAATATTATCAATTATTTTAAGATAAACGAATTTAACCAAACATAACGATCACATGCGTTTCTCTAAACTAGGTTTGTTTAGAAAAACTTTTAAATTATGATAAATTATTGTCGCGTTGGCGATTAATTGTGTTTAATGCATTTCAAGAACTAAGTGTGTTTTGTATTTTATTAGAGGGCTATGTTGATATTCTTGCAGTGCCAAAACACCAAATTTGGGTAAAAGGCCACAGCCTTTTTCCAGGGAAAAAAAAGACCAAATTTTCTGGATTAGGGGAATCAAAAAAACTGAGGTAGATTGGAAAGGGCTAGGCTCATGAAGGGATGAAAAATGCCCTGTTACATAATAAAATTAATTTACTTCTATCTTAAAGGGAAATATATTAAGTAAAGGAAAACAACGGTTTTATAGTTAATATCGCTGTATTATGGTTGCCATGGCAACAATCATAAATACGTGTGAATATGTGTTATGATATACAAAAAAAGCCTGACTGTAATCACGCTTTAAAAAAGTCGTTAGATATCATATGAACTTTTGTTTAAAATTCGAATACTATCGTTAAACGTAAAAGATAATATATTTTAATACGTGTAGAGCGAAGATTAAATGCGCGCATGCGCTAAGACGCTGCAGGTACGCTCACATAAATCATCGTCCTATATATGTTTATAATTTAATTCTGAAAAGCACATCACCATACAATTATCAGGGATACCGATTTTGTAAAACAAAATGTGATTTAGTCGCAATGGTTAGAAACTTACAATCATTGTTTTTGAAGTGTCTCATATACGTACACAAAAAGGGTTTTCGTCATCGCTTTATTTGGGGCGTTCTTGTGTTCTTGTACTCGTAATGTCTTACCCCATTCATGATTGTAACATGGTTCGTGTTGGTATTATGACACAGTCATATTGTAAACTGTTTTATTTGAGAAAGTGAATGCAGATGTTAATTGTTTGTGTATCAATCTGCTTACAGGCTACTAAGATAACTTTTAATAAAAACCGAACATTATCATTCATAGTTAATCCGGCATTCAGTCGAAGATAAATAACTTACATACACGAGAAATATCACAAAGACTCGAAATAATACAAATTACAAAATAACATATAAAAAACGTTTGCATAGTAACAAATAATATTCAAGACTATGCAATGCCATTCATGTGTATAAACATGAAACTGAACAGCAGCTTAACGATTTACTTTCTGAGATCTAAGTTTGAAAGCTTCTACCAAACATCTTGCAATAGGTTTGAGCTTTTAAACAATTGTGCAGGACATCAGTGACATGTTCTTCTCATATGGAAGGCCAAGATGTCCTGATATTATACTTTATAGGCATTTTACAGTAAAACGTGATATTCTGATTCACATACATTTTGATTATCTATTAGTCTATTTGTAAATTTATTATCGTCGACGGTTTAATTCATTGTGCATACTAGTCATTAGCAATTACATTAACATATTATATTCGATCCTTTTTAATGGGGCGACTTTGTGGTGCATCGGTATCGCTCAGTCAAGATCAGAAGTTTGCGTGTTCGAATCACATCAGGGTCGCATAGGGCTTGCAGTATGTTTTTCCTTGTGGTCTTTTATGCCACTATTATTCAATAGTTGTATGAGAATGTGCGTTTTGTGTCGGAATTAACTCAAGCAATGATTTCAATTTGATTCGAATATCAGGGGTCATAACATTTGATGTATATGTTACCTATGTTTGTAGTGTCTCAAAAAATTAACCCAACACATACATATACGTTCTGTTTTCTGCGTGGTTTTTGTGATAAGAATCGAGAACTATGGGGTTATTTTTATTTCTCACATAACATGTTTACATTATTGTTCGACCCAATGACTTCGGACGCACAGTTTACTGAATTTGTTTGATTAAATGGTATATAATATAATAGAATCAATCTTTATTCAACGCAATAGTTCCGTTGACATTGTAAATAATTTAAATGAACAGCTTACAAAATCGAAGCCGAAACAATGTGTAGCTTTTCAACGGATCGGTGCATAAAAGAGGATGTTTAAATGTGTCTATACTTAATATTTAATAACCGCTTTCATCTTTATATGCAGCTTAAGACGTGTTTGAATACAACATTTTAATTTGAAGGATTCAACAAAATAAGAAGAAGCTTAACTATTTTCTTAAATAACTTGCATCTAAGTTATTGTTAGAACTGATTTTATGATCTCCTCCGTAGTTATAAAAAAGGATTAAACTGCTCTTGCACCAGTGAATGGTAAGAATATTAAATCACCCATGATAAAGGCGTTGATATTACGTATTGGTAGTGGCTAAGTTTATTTCACATGATATTGTAATCACGGTTTGAATTGATTTGCGAGTTGAGTTTTGAATGGCCATGGGCCGCCAATGTGCGTGCAATTATGTGCAAAAAAGCGTAATGGCGAATATTAACCCATTTATGCCTAGTGGGCTAACCAATCCTTCTAAATTGGATTAATTGATTTCCAAAATTAGGGATGTCAGGTATATTTATTTCTATTTTTAGAATATTTCTTACAGAAATTCCTTTAAATAAAAAACGCAGACCCTGATGAGACGCCGCATCATGTGGCGTCTCATCTGGGTCTACGCTGTTTGCCAATGCCTTTTTTCTAGAAGCTAGGCATAAATGGGTTAAATAAACTATCGTGTTTTGTTTGTTTTTCAATGTATGTTTTATACTCATTTGCCTATATGTGTATGTATCAATTGATTTGGTCTGTCTGTTTTCAACGACATGAATGATACTTATGATTCGATAATCAACGAATTTAACAAAAAACTAAAACTTTGCTTCTTAAACTTAGATATGCTAAAACCCTTCGAATCTGATTTATTAGTGTCGCTTTTTTGTAGTATTGTGTAGGATACAGATAAAACAAGAAAGCAATTTTGTTTATTTTCGCCGCATGACCCTAATGACAATATTGTTCGACCAGCTTGCAGCGGGCTCAGAATTGGTCTTTCGATTGTGTTTGATTTATGGAAGAGAATATAAAATAATTATCAATTATTTTACAGCAATATTACCTTGAAATCAACCCTTTTTTTCATAAACAGATGTGAAATCGAAGCCTCAACAATGTATATATGACGCTTAAGACGCCTTTGTATTAGATGAGTTTATATCATATATCACGCACATATGCAATTAAGTATCCATTCATAGGAATAACCAACAGAAAGAACGAAAGCTTTGAATGCAGAATGAAGGCTGTCTTTCTTTATAGACATAAAACGAAATTGGTACGAGAGATCTGGAGCTTTGTGTTCAAGATTAGAATACGACATTTTAAATTTGAAGGATTCATCAAAATGAGAGAAGTATTAAATAGTTTGTAAACTCATATTACCGGTTGCTCAATTATTTTTCTGAACAGCAGTGATTTAATATCTCCTAAGTAGTAAGTTAATAGGATTAAATTGCTCTTGCACCAGTGAATGATAGGATTATTAAATCAATCGTGTTTAAGGTGTTAAGTATTATGCGAAGTGCATTTCGATAATCAGAATGGCTACAGCGGATATTAAAGACATTATTGTAAGTGTGTTTTTTTCTATTACATGTTGTATACTATGTTGTATATCTGTGTTATGTTCGTTGAAAAATTCAGATTGTTCTCTTGATAAAATAAGATAAATAATACTGATGACAATTTGGTAACAATTTGATACAACGTTCTAAAAGAAAAATGCTTAAAAGAATATGCACAATAAACACTGCAACAATTCAGGTACAATTTTTAATGCCATATAAACGTTGGTGGCCAACGAAGTATCGCGGGAGGCGTTCCACGTCGAAGTCATGGTAGTATATTCTGTGTAAATAGTAACTGGTCTACTGACCTCCACTTGTCATTATTAAAATATAATAATACTTTCATTAGAAGGAAAACAAATGTGATTTATCTATTTGGTTAAGAAGGTGTGAACTGCGTTTTATGTCATATATATTCGTCATATACCGCGCTGTTCCAGAGAAAACAGTATTATGTGATAATGAAAAAACACACCATTTCATGAATGATGAGTTTTATGAATATGAATACAATATTAAAATATATGTGTTGCTTAAATTGATATTTTTTAAGGATCTTTGTTCACAGATTTTTGGGAAATTGAGGATGTTTGTATACCGTAACTCTCAAACTCCTTCGTTCTACATATTTTTGAACCGTGGAGTTCCCCTTGTGTTTTTTTCTTGGGACTTACGGAAAAACAAGTGAATGTTTTATTTAAATGAATATTTAAGACCGATTCAGCATAAAATTAATACTCACAACTGACGTGTTTAATTCACGCGTTCATGTTACTTCATAAATTTTTATTATATTGTTTAATGAGTTATTCATTGGATCGAAAGCTACATGTTGTTCACATTAAAATTGACCATCGGATCCCTATACAACTTTCTGGTCATACAGACGAGCATAAAAACGAACAAAAACGAATTATATGCTGATTTGTTTTATAAGTTACTAAAGATTCATAAACTAGTCCTAGCGTAGCGGGTCTAGTCGGGGAAATAGGAGGGCATCCATCGCCTGCGGTAAACATTCATTCATTTCATATAGTTTATAAATATGTAGTATAAAATACTTTATTTTTATGTTTTACAGTTCACGTTACGTAAAATATATCCTTAAGTATTGTGTGACACTAAATCATTAGTATGTATGCTAAATATAACCCTTGTCGAATGTTATTAATTCTTCCAATGTCCTTTTGTTTGTGACTTGTCTTTGGTTTGTGTTTTAAAGACCATAACTACATCGTCTCATGAGTCATTTTAAAAGTGGGCGGATAATCACAGCAGCATCGTAGTGTTATCTCGAAAATTAATAATGCTAAATATAACATTGATGAGATTAGAACAGAAACGCGTCTTATCTAAAGTCGGACAGATATCTCATTTGAACACCGTTGCGCCTCAGTGTCGAGAGGCCATGGACTGATTATACATAATTAACAAGCATATTGGAAATATGTGTCTTATTAACTGAAAAACAACCACGTTATTCTGTAGTTTATACGAAAATGCCTTCATCAATATCATAAGTGGATATTGGAAATGTCTATCGAAGGATTTCCTTCTAAATACAGACAATAATTAAAACAATCCATGATATATAGTGTTACCGAGAAGTGCTTCAAGAAATTATGCGCATAATTTGACCACATGCTTAAATATAACTACGACAAGATGTTACACATGCAAAACAACAGCGAATTGCCTGCGTAGCATATTACAATGCAAATGTATAGAAACAACGATTTATTGACGAAAGCTTGAAGACAAGATACAAAAATACCCAAACATAGTTCTCTATTCCACCTTCCAGTGGGATCCACTCCAATGAAAATCTCACTTTATACCAGAAAATCAATCTTTATTAATAGTGTGCGACCCTGTGCTTGCCCATTGTTGATTTGTGTTGTTTTGTTGCATTTTTGACAATATTGTACACTTTTTGATCGTCGATATCCTCCATTAAAGGGCATTTAATAAAAACATCTAAGTCTAACACTTTTATCGTACATAACGAACACATTTGTGGATATGTAGTATTGTATCCAGCAAGTTACATCGACTCTGTGGCGCAACGGTAGCGCGTCTGACTCCAGATCAGAAGGTTGCGTGTTCGAATCACGTCAGGGTCATACTTTTGCTATTTTTGTAATATCATTACGTTTTTTTACGAGCCATGCGACATAAATGAATTGCATAATTGTAAAGATCGGAACCAGAAACATAGTGATGAACAATGTCATTTATTCGGCCATTTATTCTGTAATTCATTCATGTATTCCTTCATCCATCATATATTTATCATATCTTCCCCCTGCTATAATTGACTAGTAAATTAATATGTGTAAATTATTTTTAAAAAAAGGATTTAATGCCCTAAAACCGTATCATAGTTATTGACGGAGACAATAATGTCTATGACAACACAAAACATAATTAATTTTTATTAATTAGATAAAAACAAAAATAAAACACTATAATATCAGAGTAAGTTAGTAAGCGGACGGTCGGTCGGTCGGGCGGGCACGAATGAGTGACTTTTAAATAACTTATTTACACTGCATTCAAATCATCTGATCGTCGGTTCAATACTAGGCGCTTTAAGATCGCTTAAAAACAGATTTAACAGTCGATTATTAATGCTGGTAAAGTAATCTTATCGTTTGAACGATTTACGAAACGCTTTGATTCTTTTTGCAAAATATGTCCTTATCTGGGCAACAGTCAATGATAATGATTGACAAATGACTATATAATGCTGCAGTTCTAAAGACTATGATTGCTGTTACACGATTTTAAACAATACTTCTATATTAACGTGTTTTACGCAACTTTTGGATCAAGTGCAAATATTAAACAAGGAATTTAAGATTGGGTCGTGTAAAGAACGCGCTGATATAGGGTGAAATATTAAATGTTTTACGTTAGAAGCCTATAGAATGTAGGAGTGAAAAATGTTATTATATACATCTAGAATATTGAATGATATACGTGTGAAATATTTTATTATTAAAATATTAACTGTGAAATGAGGAACGTTTGCATTGTATTTAGACAAATAAGAGTCAAATGTTTAATGAATTACATCTGAAATATCAAATGGTTAAATAACCGTTCTTAATTTACGTATACAATATTGAATTATTTTACACGGTGACCTTTATCATTTATTCATATATAGTGAGCTATAGTGAACTAAAGCTAGCTATAGTGAACTAAATAAGTGTGAAATATTTAAATTTTACATGTGTGTAAAACTCCATTTTCTGGAAAAGGACTCCAGACTGAGTAAGACAATCCAAACCAGATTTAAATAATATACGTACATGGTATGGAGTATGTACATAATACATAAATGCCTATGGCAGATGTTTTTATAAAGAAATAAATTCATAACATCGAAAAAAGCGTTTAGTGGTGGCTAAGCGATACCGTGATTTTAATTGAAATCAACTAGCGAATATGTTCTGATCTTAGATTCGCAAAGATATACACATACCTTAGGTAAAGACTTTTAAGCGAGATTATGCGATTTTGTATAAGTGTTTAATTGTAATATATTGATACAATATGTTACAATAACACAAAATAGGCAAGAAAAATTATACATTAAAGCTGAATTTCATAAATGCAGCAAAGACAAATTAGCGCCCCGAGCCGATTGTTACGTACATATTTTCCTGCAATAACCAAAGCATTCGTCTTTGAATAAGGAACGGAGTTAGTGTTCGTGTGTCGTATGAATAGATATCGTTGCAGGAATTCAAATAAACCGTTAAACTTAGTTTAGATTCACATCGTACATGTATGGTATACATGCTGGCGAATTCGGCTGTACAGCCGTTTTCAATCTCAGAATTAAATTTCTGGCTTATTACGCATGTTTCGACACATGTTCTTCTTAACTTATATTTTAATTTTTATTGAAATCTATATATAATAAGTTTGTAACACATTCATAAATATTTTACAAAATCGTATAATCTCGCTTTAAGAACGATGTAACAAACACGGGTGTAAAATGATGTTATATAATTATCGAACATTAATATATTAAATTTACATGCGTTTCTTTTAAAGTCGCGCTCATTAACAAATGAATGTTCCTCGAGTAATATTGTTTTTGTATTTAAAACGCATACATTCAGATTAGAAACGGTACGTATCAGTGTGCGTTTCGATTTGTATAAAGCGTTGGATATATATCGTGTGGAAATACGTTTGTTTACAAGTATATTGAATAAATGGGAACTCTAGAACAGGTAATATAATAACATTTATCCTCATTTTTATTGTTGAAACAAAAACGTTTTTTTCCAATCACGTATGAAGACACATTCCTTAAAATCCATATCTTAATAATAGTAAAACGTTTCGTTGTCAAAATTCAACATTAACTTTAAAAGGGCATTTTCACGTTTGGGTAAATTGACAATATTGAAAAAAGTTTTTTCAGATTCGCAAATTTTCGTTTTAGTAATGATATTTTTAGGAAACAGTACGGTGATACTTAACATTAACCATGCTCTAAAATAGCCACTATATGCATCTTTTTACGATTAAAAACCTGAAAATTATAGAGCTTTACAACGCGAAACGAATTAATAATTTGGAGAGTTCTGGTGTTGTCGTTATATTTTGTGAAACTACGGGGATTGCTTATATAAAGTATAAAATACAACTGACATTGTATCTGGAAGGATGGCCGAGTGGTCTAAGTGGTATACATTTTACTCCAGGATTCCAGGGGTCAATGGTTCGAGCCCTGCTGAGGGTAACCTTTTTTTCTTTTATAAATGTTATTCTTGATTTTTTTTACCGGAGCTTTTTAAAACCAGTGTTTACATTTATCAATATAAAGCATTTAATGACAAACTTAAAAACATGTCAAAATCTGTGAAAAGGCCCCTTTAACAAGCACGTTGTAAACTATTAAGCAAACATTAGTGCAGATAGATTCAACAATTAGTAAAACTTACAAGTAAAATAGTGCAATTACAAACTGTACAGTTGTATTCATGAACAAAGAAAAATCATCGTATGCTCCAGAAAATTTAAAAGTTGTTACGACTTGTTTGTGCCACTGCTTAGATCAAACCATTAGAAACCTAAGGGAAAGCACTGTGATGGCTTAGAGAGTTTAGACTCGAAAGAGTTGTAGCGAACCACTAAAGTTATCGTGTTTTTTCTCAAATACATGTACATTGTATAGCTACTTCTACGATTAACCAAATCACTTTGGCTTCATTTTATTTGGACATAAAATGAAACAGCATTTTCAGACGCCTTTTCAATAGCCTTGGTTAAATTAATTTCTATCGTTTTGTTTAGGGGTTTTTAATGATATATTTAAAAAATCACAATTTGATACCACATGCCTCTTTGCAAATAAACTTACATATTCAATTAAGCCTGTGCGCACAATATAATCCTTGACTTATAGATTCATACATACGTATGGAACACAACAACTACCTTAACATGAGAAAAACGTTTACATGTTAAGAACTTAACCTAAATGGATGTTCATTTTCAATCATGTGATGCTATATTTGCACCATAATTCGATATCATATTCCGTTTATAGATCACTAAATGGTGTTCATTTTCCATCATTAGATATTTATTTGACATTATTCGCTGCTATTTATTAAAACATGGTTTATTTCAAGCAGTGGATGTTACTTTGACACTATGCGCATGCTTACGTATTATTACATTGGGATAATTTTGCATTAAATGATACATATAGGAATAAGCCTTATCGTTCTTATTGAGTCGAAAAAAACGTATTCACATATATGCCGATAGGCATAAATTTAGATCTATGAGCGAAAATAATGCAGTCGCAAAAGTGTGCACGTGAACTTGATTGTTGGTCACTATAATATACAGGTGAGTTGTTCTCCGAGTACTACGGCTTCCCTCAAGTTGAATATCTTTACGTAAAGAAAAATATCAAGAAATGGCTCCTTTATTTCAAACATCTTGCCAACATTCGTGAGTCTATTAAGTTAATTCGGTAGGAGTGCTGGGACACACTCCGGGTCCTCACATAATCCAGCACCAGGCGCGGATGGACCTCACAAACATCAAAACACACACGCCTGTTGACATATATATGTTAATGTTTTGTTTACCGCTACTCTTGATCCAAACGGTTCGTCGTACCTTTTTGTACCACGATAATGCGGGAACTGCCCGATAAATACGAAGTTACTTGAGCTCTTTTATCTCAATTTTTGATCAAAGACTGAAGTATTCGTGCCATAAAAGCTTCATAATTGAACTATGTATCAATTTAAGTGACAGAAATGTAATACCCTGCTACGTTTAAGCTGGAGAAGAATCAATAAGGAACATTTGTTACATGCGACAATTTTTTTTTTCGTGTTGAATAGTGTTCATAGTGTTCATCAATTTCTGCTCAGGATATAAAGAATAACAATTTACAGTTATAGGCACATAATGGCGATCGTGACACGGCATGGTGCTGTTTTAAGTCTGGAGTCACAGGTAATCCTTACGTGATTCCAAAATATCACTTCCTGATCGGGAGGCAGACGCGCTCATTTGTGTGTTTTTCAGTATATATCTCAGAACATTAATGAAACATAAATACTAAAAATCAACGAATATTTCGTAATATGTTTCGTAAAATATAGTTAACCTATAACAAATCAGTGTTCCTTATAGCAATAGCACACCAATAATGTCAACGCTAGATGTAGAATGGTAACGTTGCTTAAAAAAGATACAAAAAGAGCATTTTGTATCATGTTAAATCAATGCTGCAAGACTACATCTAGCGTGAAATTGTTAGATTTTGCTATAAGGAACATTGATTTTGTTTTTGAAATATT